>NC_067151.1:17222647-17512647 GCF_903995435.1 Acomys russatus
CCACTGACAGGAAAATTCACTACTGATGGAAGTTAATGCTCAAGACATGCTTTCTTCTTTTTGTTGAGACATGCCACAGTATCCTCGAATTCCACGTTAAGATGCGGAGAACGATTCCTTAGTGAAACCGTTTCACTCATTTTGTAACCTATGTCTTGTTTCCTTCGGAGTCTAAGATACACAATATAGACATGTTTGTCAGGGCACACTCAAGCCAGACTGGAAACTTGGCATCAAAAATAATATGCACACCCCCAGGCACGCTTTTCCCTATGCGATGCTATGCCCAGTGAGCTTAATGTTACTTGTTATTCAAATTGCTGACTTTTAATTTGTTTCTGATAAAAAGTCACTGGTTTTATAGGAAGTAGGGGGGTTGCTTCCTGATTGCTAATGTAGGTGGGAAGACTCACTTTGAATGCAGGCCTCACCACTGTTTAGGCAGGGGTCTGGAACACTATAAAAAGCAGACAGCAAGCAAGCACATTTATTTTCCCTTGATTCTTAACTGGTCAAGATACTTAAAGTCACGTGTTGACTTTCCGTGATAATGGATGACAACCAGGAATGGTAAGACAACTGAAGTCTTTCTTCCCAGGGTTGCTTTTTTTGTCATATCATCTTATGACACTGACAGAAATGAAACAAACTAGATGGTGAGTACTGAGGTTACTCACATCGACGCTCTCCAGTTCCAGCCCCGAGCCAGTGCTTAGACCTCCCAGCCGAGGAAGGAAGGATTCTCTGTGACTCTAGAGCACATGTGTTTACTAGTGGACTGAACAGAGCTACGACATGATGACACGGATATGGTGGTGGTCCCTCGGTCCGCTCAGAAAGGTAGCGGCAGCCATTTCCTGGAGCGCCTGTATGTTTGGACCCAGGGTCTACACACCGTTGCTCAGCTGCTGGTCACCTCTGTCAGGGTGGGATATGCAAGCTCCCAGGAATAAAGAAATGAGCATCTGGGCCTCCTCCTAGCATGCCTGCTCGGTGTCCCCTAGTTTGGAACACAGAACTGAGGCAAAGGACTTCAGAACGGGGAAGCCATCCTCTTCCTCTGCCTATCATGAGAGCTGGTGCAGCAAAAGGGGATGAAGGCCAGAAAAGCCCCGGACACCAGAAGCCCCCACCCGGCAGAACAGCACCCAGAACCAGTAGTCATCACAGAAAGACCAAGGCCGGAGCACAGAGGACCAGAGCAGCAGGCCTTCAGATGTCCTGTTGAGGTGACAGTCCCTCCGGTGGGTTTGCGAATATCCATGACTAGTACTGTGGGTTTAAACAAAACACACGCTCCCTGGTAAACGCTTTCGTCCCCATGGGAACTGGATCTTCTTTTACCCATGCACCAGGCCGCACTGTTAGAACAACATGTGTCTGCCGTGGGGCTATATTTGGGGTTGTCGCGTTTCCCGGCAGGAAGCTCTTGGCAGAAGCTGACAGGGGAGAACCCGTGGAGGTCTTCTCCACTTAAAAAAAAAAACCCATCAGCCAAGACGAAACCTGCCTCTTCGCTCACAGATAATGTCTATGTCATGTTTTCAAGAAGCTAGAAGAAGAAGAAAAGATTTTGAAAGATTTGGCTAAAGGAATCCGATGCGTTTGGGGAGACCGGGGTGTCTAACATGCTTTAAATACGCACCTAAGCCTCCTATGGTATCTTATGAGTATGCACACTTTCAGTGAGTCAGTTAAAGGTAAATTTAAGTAAAAACAAGCATGCCAAACAATCTGAAGTGTAAATCTGTATTTTAGGTGATGTTTTTAGTGTTAGCAAATGGAGTGTCAAGAAACAACCTTGGTACCCACAGCTAATGGACAGGAGGTAAACACTTGAGAGTCAACACTGAACTTCCAAACCTAGATTCAAATGCTTGTGGAGATTTGTCTGTAAGAATAACATTAGAGAAATTGTTTTTTTTTTTTTAGGGTATACTGTTACAAATATACAGTATAGTAAAAAGATTTATTATAAAATGCCCTTATTATTCTTTTTTAGTGTTAATAAGTGGTGCTTTTTGTAATTAAGTGTGTGTGAAGCATGTGTTTGTGTGTGTGTGTGTGTGTGTGTGTGTGTGTGTGAATGCAGTCACATCTAGGAAGGTCAGAACACAGCCCTGAATATCAGTCTTTTCCTTCAATATTATTTCAAACATGGTTTCATTAAATTGCCCAACTAGACCTTGAACTCATTCTGTAGTCCCCGTAGGTTAAGGTCTTGCAATTAACGTTTGAAATAGCTGGGATTGCAATCCCTTGTCACCAGGCCAGGTTACTAAGGTGTATTTGAATACTTCGTCTTTCCTTAAGATGCAGCCTTTCTAGTGACTTGTAGCTGCATTATCAAAGGATAGAAAGCTATAAATACCAATCAGCACCGTGAGAAAGAGAGCATATTTGGATCCCCACTAGTTGTTGCTGCTGCTACTGCTCTTGCTGGTGATCTCAAACTCACAGAGTTCCTTCTACCTCTGCCTCCTACATTAAATTAAGTTAAAGGCATGCACCACCACACCCAGCCCCAATCCCCTCCAGATTATTATTAATATCTTTCAAGCAGGTATAACTCAACCTCTAAATACATAAAACTGTATGTCAAGTAATTTCTTACGTAAATTAAATCTGTTGGGGAGGGCAGGGGTGGAAGGGAGTTTTGGACTAGCTATTTTCCTTTCTTATATCCTTTTAAACCCTTATGAATTTACATTGGGCACATTTAGAACTGAGTGTCTGATTTCTTGTCTTCAATTTTTCAGGCAACACATTCACACAGGTGGTAAGTCCCCCTAGTGCCCCTCCTCCATTTTTAACACTAGATGTTCACAGTGACTAAAAATGGGAGCACTCCCTTATTTTAGTGATTTTTCTTGTTTACATTTTATTTTAAATTTTTTTAGTTTACAATTTCAATATCCCTATAGCATCTAGTAAGATAGAAGCAGTCATTGAAAGTCTCCAACCAAAAAGAAGCCCAGAGATTGTTTTAGTGCAGATTTTTACCAGACTTTCAAAGAAGAATTGATACTCTTCCTCAAATTCCTACTCAAATTCCTCTAGAAAACAGAAACAGAAGGAACATTGACAAATTCATTTTATGGGGCTACAGTCACCTTGATACCAAAACCACATAAAGACTCAACTAAAAAGTGAATTACAGACCAATTTCTCTTATGAACATAGATGCAAAAATACTCAATAACATAGTTGCAAACCCCAAATCCAAGAACACATCAAAAAGATCATTCACCATGACCAAGTAGGCTTCATCCCAGAGTTGCAGGGATGGTTCAACATATGAAAATCAGTAAATGTAATCCAACATATTAACAACCAAGTAAAAACAACTGCATGATCATCTCCTTAGATGCAGAAAAGATCTTTAACAAAATCCAACAACTCATTCATGATAAAAGTCCTATGGATATCAGGGATACAAGGGACATACCTAAACATAATAAAGGCAGTTGACAGCAAGCCTATAGCCAACATCAAAATGAATGGAGAAACTTGAAGCAATTCCACTAACATTAGATATAAGACACAAGGTTGTCCACTCTCTCCATATCTATTTAATATAATACTTGAAGTCTTAGCTAGAAGAATAAGACAACTGAACAATGAAGAGATACAGATTGTAAAGAAAGAAGTAAAAAAATGATATGATAGTATACATAAGTGACCCCCAAAATTCTACTAGCAAACGCCTTCAGCGGATAAACACCTTCGGTGAAATGGCTGGATATAAGGTTAACTTAACCAATCAGTAGCTCTCCTACACACAAATGCCAAATGGACTGAGAAAAGAATAACAGAAATAGCCCCCTTCACAACAGATTCAAATAATATAAATATCTTGGAATAACTTTAGCCAAGCAAGTGAAAAGCTTGGCATGGCAAAACCTTTTAGTTGTTGAAGAAAGAACTTAAAGATGATATAATAAGATAGAAAGACCTCCCATTCTCATTAATCTGTAAAATTAACATAGTATAAATGACCATCTTACCAAAAACAATCTACAGATTCAATCCAATCCTCATCAGAATTTTCACAGACTTTCAAAGGAAAATTCTCAACTCCTAAAACCCAGGATTGCTAAAACAATCCTGAACAGTAAAAGAACTTCTTAAGGTATCAAGATCCCTGATTTCAAGTTGTACTATAGAGCAATAGATTTTAAAAGTTGAATTGCTTTTGGCATAGAAAAGGATGCATTGATCAGTGGAATTGAAGTGAAGTGAAGACCCAGATATAAATGCACACACTCATGAACACACACACACACACACACACACACACACACACACACACACGTATATTCAGAAACACACACTGGAAAAAGACAACATCTTCAACAAATGATGCTAATCTAGATTCATACTTATCACCCTGTCCAAAATGCAAGTCCAAGTGGATCAAACACCTTAATGTAAAATCAGAGAGAGGGCGGGGGGTGGGGGGAGAGCGGATAGAAGAGGAAGTGGTGAATAACTTTGAACATATTGGCACAATAAAAATACTTCCTGAACAGAACACTATTAGCACAAGCACTAGAATCAACAACTAATAAATGGGACCTTATGAAACTGAAAAGCTTCTGTAAGGCAAAGGACACAGACAAAGCAGCAACCTACAAAATGAAAAAAAAGAAAAAGGTTTGTAGGAACTCAGCACTCGATAGAGGTCTAATATCCAAAATAAAGAACTCAAGAAACTAGATATTTAAAAAAACCAAACAACCCAAATAAAAAATGAAGTACAGATCTAAACAGAGAATTCTGAACAAAAGAATCTCAAATGGCTGAGAAACATTTAAGGATGCTCAACATCCTTAGCCATCAGGGAAATGCAAATCAAAACTACTTTGAGATTTTATCTTACACCTATGAGAATGGTTAAGATTAATTATACACGTGACAGCTCATGCAAAGAAGGATGTGGAACAAGATGAACACTCCTCCATTGCTGGTGGGAATGCAAAAATGTACAACCACTATGGAAATCAAGATGGCGGTTCCTCAGAAAATTGGGAATCTACCACTCTTGGGCATATACCTAAAGGACACTCTAGGTCCACCACAAGGACACTTGCTTGACTATGTTCATTGTGGCTTTATTTGCAAACAACCTACATATCCTAAAACCAAAGAATGGATAAAAAATATTGGTACAAGTATTACTCAGCTATTTAAAAAATTGCATCATGAAATTTGCAGGCAAATGGATGGAACTAGGAAAAAATCATCCTGAATAAGGTAACCAGACCCAGAAAGACAAATATGGTCTATATTCATAATTGGAGGTTTCCATTGGCTCCCTCCCCTCAGAGCTTGGGGAATCCCATGGAAGAGGGAAAGGAGTAACTCTAGGGGTCAGGGGAATGGAGGATACCAGGAGAACACGATCCACTCAGTGAACTAAACAGGGTGCATATCTCAGAGACTGGAGGGGCAGGAACAGGCCCTGCAAGGGTCTGCACCAGATCCTCTGAGCCTATGCTATGGCTGTTAGCTCTTAATCATTTGTGTTTTGCAGATCTCTTAACAGTGGGAGCGGATGTGTCTGACTCTTTTGCCTGTTCTTGGGACTCTTTTCCTCCCATTGGGTTGGCTTCTACAGCCTAAGTGTGAGGGCTTTTTACCTTGTCTTATTGTATCTTGTTTGGTTGCATTCAGTTGTTGTCTCTCGGAGGGCTGCTCTTTTCTGAAGGAAGGTGAAGGGGGTGGATTCAGTGGAGGGGGGGTATGTTGGAGCTGGAGGGGAGTGGAGGGAGGAGAAATTGTGGTAGGTATGTATTGTATACGAGAAGAATTTATTAAAAATAGTTTTAAGTGTGTGTGTGTGTGTGTGTGTGTGTGTGTGTGTGTGTGTGTGTGTGTGTGTGTGTAGAGAAGTATGGAGGCTAAAAGAGGGTGTTGGGTCTCTTGGATCTGGAACTGCCTGACCTGTGTGATGCAAAGGGAATCCAAGTCTTCTCCAAGAGCAGCAAGAGCTCTTACCACTGAGCAATCCTTCCATCCCTGCTCACATTTTCTTCATGAGCTTTTGGCATGAAAATTGTCATTTTCACCTTGGTAGCTTCTAACCTGGAGAGGTCTCCCATGAAAGATATTGGTGAAATTCAACCTCCTCACATCATAACCCAGCTATGATGGAGGATCTGTCCACAGACTAGTTCAACTGACTTCTTTTATGGGCAAGGGATTCTCCAGAGACATATTACCTATGAAACGTCCCTATTATTTGAAGAAAACCACAGATGTATAATGACTGAGGTGGCTCCTGTCATCGCTCCTGCTCCTCAGCACAAATGCCCAGCATGCACTGCACGTGCGTTCCTTTTCTAAAGCCACATGCTGAAGAGAATGTGGCGGCACCCATTTCCTCCTCTACGGCAACAAGAGGTCATGTTAGTTTAGAACACTCAGGTCTGTTCAGCTTGCACACTCTACAGCACCCTGCCAAAGCACACAGTCCCCGAACCACTTAATCTCCAGTGCCTTCACTTTCTGATCTTTGGCTGTTGTTATAGGAACTGGATCTACCTAGACGTCACCTCTGCTGCAACAGGGGAATAGCAGGGCACCTTGCGCAATAATTTACAAACAGTGGCTTGAGAGAAGTGGGACATAGGAAAAACACACTTCACACTCTGACCTCCCTACATTGTCACAGGGACTGTTTGGCTGGGCTGGCTTCCCAAGGTGGGTGTGGGTAAGAAAGAAAGGAAAACAAAAGGAAAAGAAGAAGAAGTTAATAGCTAGGAGAGGTGGGAAGCCTGAGGTCAAATTTCAGCTTATCTAAGCAGCATGAAACCTCACACAAGATCCTGGTATTTTTTACATATATTTATATATTTTGCATATTCACAAACTTACCATATTTTCCATTCATAAAACCTGGAACGTATGATGAGCTGGCTAGATTGCTCAGTTGGTAAAGGGGCCTGATGCCTTTATATGGGACAGGCAAATAATTAACAGAGTCTAGCATGTGTTTAATTTCTTTACACTGCTGTTGCTGGTGCTGTATTGAGAGTCATTAATGAAGTTTTGCATGGTGTTAGGTTTACTTGGCCCCAGGACAAAATGGCTACCCACATGACAAAAGCTTGTGGAAAGAAGGCTTTACTTTGGCTCACAGGAAAGGTAAGGCAGCAAGAGCAGAAAGAAAGTTGTCACGTTGCATCCACAGGCAGGAGATTGCATGGAAGTGAGACTAAGTTAGGAGACCCCAGGGCTCACCCTCTACTCACTCACTGCCTCCATCGAAGCTCTATCTCCTCAAGGTCCCACACCTCCCACAATATCACCAGCTGCAGGAGACCGAGTGTTAAAACACAAAGCCTGTGGGGACACTGCGCATTCAAGTCACAACAATGGCCGTGGTGAAATGAGCATCTTTCAGCCATGTCCAATGCTACCATGTAAGACAGCTATGGTCACTGTGCTGTGAAAGCAAGGCCACAAGGCAGCAACTTCATAGCTATGAGGAAGATAATCCATAGGCCCCCAAGTGGCTATGAGAGTTCTAGCTGGGACACCTCTCCTTGGACAGGCAACCTAGAAGTGTGACAGCTGGTCCATGAGAAGAGGACAGCTTGTCCTGCCTCGACGCTACTAGAGCAGACATCAGGGTGGCTAAGCATCTGTGTGGTGGCAGTTCTACTCTGATGGAGCCTGAGAGACTGTGGTACATGTCTGTTGTGACTTGATGCTGTGAGATGTTCAGCGCTTCCCATATCGTTGACATCATTTTTCAGAAGGGCCCAACACTCAAAGTCCAAGTCTTGCAATCAGTTAGCTTCTGAAATTCTAAAGGCATACAGACTTTGGAGATTGTAGGAAAGGTGGACAGGGGTCAAAGGTTTGAAATGACAAAATTTACAAGATGAAAACAAGAACAATACAAATAATATAAGTAAAAATAATAAATAGAAGACATTTGATCAACTCAAGACTCAAATATTTCTTAAAATGTCTTAGTAAGATGGTGGAACCAAGCCCCACAGAGAGCTTAATAGTTAGTGACCTCCTCTCCTTTCTGGGAAATACCCTATTTCTTCTGTTTTGCAAAGTTCTCTCTTGCTCTCTCTCTCTCTCTCTCTCACACACACACAGGTTGCCTTGGTGTCTGCTGGGTTCAGTAGAAGTAAATGAGGCAGTGTCTCCTGCTCACCCACCCCACACCCTGCCCCTGGCTCATTGCCAGGAAGAAACTCCTCCCTGGGACTTTTGACTTCTATTCTGTAGGCCCAGGCGGCCACTCTCTTTAAGCTGTTCAACAGCATGCACTCATGTGTGCAAGCCTTGACTACTGTGTCTTATTTTATTGTTGATTGATCGCCCCATTCTCTTCTCTCTTTTCTCAGCCCTTCTGTAACATTTGGAAATCACTCAGTGAAAACACTTCCGAGAGAGAGCTTTTCAGTGGCTCTCTGAGCCACCCCCTCCCCACCTTTCCCCCGGGGTCTGTCCCTCTTCCCCTCTTCTAGCAAGAATGCATTTCTGTATGCGCATGCACAATCACCTTTGCCTGGTTTTGCCAAATCCTTGAAAAGGAAATACTTACATTTACTAAAACAGGGCAGAAAAGGCTGTTTTGTTGCCCTCGATATAAAGTGGGGTTTATACCAATACCATTTAGAGGTGAATTGGTTAAAGCACCACTGCAATTTAAAACACCAAATACCATTTTCACCATCCATTGTTTATGAATGAAGCAAAATTATGAGTGAAATAAGATTACACAATGGTACTGGAGATATTAAGATAGATTTTAAGTGAAAAACAAAGCAAAACACATAGCGGACCATATTGCCATTTCACTGAAATAAAAACCAGCACATAAATGTATATAAATATCTAAATATCCACACAGTGGGTGCTTGCTACAGAGGCCCTGGGTAGCTTATCTCTAGAAGGGTCATTTAATAGTGCACATTGGAATTATCTGCAATGAGACTCAATCAGAGGACAGGGTAAACCTTTTTTCTATAGGATCCAGTGCAGCTTTTCCATCATGTGAATGAAATAACTATTTTAAAAGCTATAAGCCTCTGTTAGAATAGAAATTATTCACATTATGAGGTAAAGTCTACTGTCTATATGCTAAAGTTTATTTGTTACTATGGGGTACTAAGGCAGCCATTAATTTTTATTATGTACACCACTGAATTGACTACATACCATTTACAACAAAGACCTTGGGTACCAGGTACAAGTCCCCGTGAGGTTATAACCAGAACTGCATCCTTGCTGGCTTGACTTGGAAGTACTGACCCAATGGCTTTTGCCTCTTCTGAAGTGACCACAGTGAACTTCCTTTGGAATTTTGGTTTTGTCTTCTTCCAGGCTGTAGGAGCTTTATGCCAAACAAAAACGAGGACCTTTTAAAGGCTCTATTGATTTTCCTGCACACTTGTGAATGTCTGTGGTTTTTCTCATCAGACCACAAGAAAAGCAAGATGAAGACACGTGTGTCTTCCCGCCAGGGCGAAGACTCCACATTCATCACGGATGAAAGGCTCGGCAGAGCCCAGCAAGTTCAGATTAAGTTTGGTAAATTTATTGTTACTTTCCAGAAAACTGGCCAAATTGTGTGTGGGGTGGCGGAAGGGGGGGCTGCCTATCCACAGCCACATGCTCCCTGTCTATCAGGCACTAGCTCAGCTTTGGGCAATCGCGCGCTGGATTTAAGGGAGTTGGAAAGAGCGCTGACAGGCTGTAACCTCTTGGAATCTTTCCTCCGGGGACAGACATTCTCATTGAAGTTTTTCTTTTGAATTATGTGATTGCTGGTATCTGCCTCTTGCATTAAATCTAACTCTTAAAATGTCCAAGATCTTGTGATGTGGCTAACTGTCAGCAAAATATTGCTGTGCGGGATCGCCAAGCGCCCTTAATACCCACAGAAGGTTTCTTAGCAGGAACGGCTCATTTGTGAACAGTGAAAAAACTTGCTCGACTACACAGACACTTGCAAGGGTCCAGCATCTGCTTTTAGTCAGTCCCGGACCACCACCCCAGAAAGCAGCATGTATGGCGCTGGCACTGGAAGGCTTGCTCTCAGGCCCTGGTCTTCCTTTTCCTTAGTTACTGTAGACCTTTAGAAAAGGACTTTACTGTCCTAGGCATCACTTTGTCTAGAAGAAATAACACCTAGAATCCATATCCACACCAGAGTTTGAGCAGGAAGCTAGGGACTATTAATATGGCTAAGTCAAGGGAATTTAATGAAGTCACTTACAGTGGGGGTACAACTGAAGAGAACAGCCACAGAGGGTGGGAAAGCCACCATCAGGGCACAGCCACATCCATGGGCAGACTGGGGAGAAAATGTTTAATGGTGCCAGAAAAAAAAAAAAAAAAAACCCTGGCAAGAGAAGCGAGAGGGTCTTGTAAAGTGGAAATACTGCATGTATAAAGAAGCATTTAGAAGGCCTAACAGCACCAGGGAACACAACCTTTAGTTTTTAAAAAATTGCTAAAATATTCACATATGAAAATATTGAGTTTTGTAAAGGTATCAATACATTTTTCTTAGAAGATTGGTCAAATTTGGGGGGAAATGGTGGTTAACACCATACTACAGACAAAAAAAAAAAAAAAAAAAAAAAGCATCAAAACAAATGACTTAAAGTGTTGGAAACAATAACTTCTGGGCTGTGTAAGGAGAATTTGTGACTGTCCCTTAGCTGTTGAACTCTCATTTTCTCTGGTTGACTTTAGAATTGACTTCTTGTGTCCTTTCTGGTATTTGATTTGTATGTGTATGCATGTGACTTTCTTATTTGCTGTCTGTAGACATTCATTGTGTTTCTTTAATTTGGGGTATGAATGTGAATTTTTGTAGTTTCTTCAGACCATACATTATCAAGTCTTTGAATGTCTTCTTTTTCCCTAATTTTGTTAGTGTCATCACTGGCCCTGTAACAAAACACTATATCACAAATTTTCACTGTCCTGCCAATATGTCTTGCATAGCTAAGGATATTTCTTGTGGGAAAACCAATGGTAATTGTTTTCTCTATCAGTGTCTTGTTCTTAACTCTACTGAATAAACATAAATGATAGTTATCTGATTTATGATCCAGAAAATTATTTTTACTCTCATAGCTAGTTTCTGAATTTTCTTTTCAAACATAAATGTTGATTAACCTACTTCAAGGAGAGTGAAATCCTTGGTAAGATTCGTGGGAATTATATTTTCATTAAAATTTTTGATAAACTTTAGTACTTTGTATGCTTCATTTATCACTCATGGGCTATGCCTTTTACAATCATGGTTCTATACTTTTTTTGGTCGTTTTTGAGATTATGTAGCCCAGGCTGGACATGATCTTGCTATGTAGCCAATGCTGGTTTCAAACTCACGACCCTCTTGTCTCTGCCTCTCCAGTGCTGGCATTATAAGCATATGCATCTTACTTGACTTGTTCTGTGTTTTGACCCATGTAATTTCTCTTAGGAAGTCTAACTTTGTTGGAAAGGAGTTAATACTTAAAATGCTGAGCTGGAGAAACGTTTAAGATCTTACTTCTCTTCCAACACACACACACACACACACACACACACACTTTAAAAAATCCATACACACAGAGGTGGGGAGGAAAGTTTCAATTAGAAGAGTGTATGAAACAAACAAATCCATGAGAAAAGAAGGTGAACAAAAAGACTAGATGGTATTCAACTCAGGAAATTGGTCAATAACTAATATAAACAGGGAAGAATGACAAGAACCTAACAATACATAAGTAACTGGGGCAAGGAGAAGAACAAAATTATAGAAAGCAGCATGTTGTGGACAATAATAGCTCTAAATATAAAATATCCGAACTCCGCAGTTAGAAGATGAAGTCTACATAATAAGGTTGTAAAACAAGATTTAATTATTTTTCTACCAGAAACAAATGTCACTAGCATTTTAATATATTAGCTAATATTAAGCTACTTATTTTAATCACCTAAATAGAGCCATCTTGGGTGTAGCACATGGAAATTCCTTTAGAGAGGTTATATCCCACATTGAACAACAATGCTGACGGATGTTTTAAGCAACGGCATCTATAGGCCACTATAGCTTTTGCAGCCGCCACTTGTGGAATCTTCCACGTCTTAAACAGCTTGGAGATGCGCTTTGGTTGACTTCATGTCTAAAACACTGCTCTCTGTGTTCTGGAAGGCAATGGAGGGGAAGCAATTGTATGTTTTGAAAAATACGTCAGAAGTGATGGCTGAGCACTTTGGAGGCTGAAGCCAGCACGGGCATGTCCTAGACAGGTGTCTCTAAAGATCTGGAAACAACGAAGCTGTGAGGTTCACAAGGCAGAGTCCAGCAAGTGTCGAAAGTGCAGGTGACCAGCCTTCTAAGCAAGTGCTGACTGTGCCGCACCACAGGTTCACTAGAGAGCTCAAGGTGATCGCTATGTGCAGAAGTGCAGCGGGTTTCACCACCCAGGCTTGCTGCTGCTGATTCCGCAGTCTTCAGGAAGTTTCTTCTTGAAGAGCCTGATGCCTGAGTTCTAGCCCCTTGGATTCAGAGAACGCTGAAGGATGAGTTCACACAGCGAGGCTGCATGAAAACTCTAGCCTTGGGGGGCGTTTTCTGGCCCAGCTTTCTCGATGTTTCCAAAGATAGCAAGCATATGATACAGGGGTGCCTACTGCTTGAGGTAACAGCTGCATTGATTGTTCTACATGTTTGTGTGCACGTGCGTGTTTGGGTGTGTACACATGTGTTTGGGAGGACATAGGACAACGCTGAATGTCATTCCTAGGGCAATGTCTACCTTTTTTATGTTTTTGAGTCAGGATTCTCACTAGCCTGGGGCTGATGGATTAGGCAAGGCTGGTTGCCATTTGATTCTGCCTTTCCTGTGCTTGTAACAATTCATTTTACTCCAGTTCTAGAGATGGTGCTCAAAGCTCTCTTTCCAGCAACAGGAGCCTCTCAATGATTTTAAGGTTAATGGTGAAGGCAAACCATCCTCTTCACCACAGATGGAGGTGGCAAGCCCACAGGTCAGACAGCAAGAAGCTGCTGAGCCCTATGAGTTTGTGAGAAGATGGAGGATGCAGAATCCTTAAGATGTCGCCGGGGGAAAGGCAAGGGAAGCATAGATGGGTGATAAAGTTGATTTTCTCCTTGTGGGTTTTGGGCATGGGGTCAGCAAAAGGTGCTTTTCTTACTAAAAACAAAAGGCTAGGGCTGGGAGACACAAGTGACAGCAGCAGGCACACATAGTCATTTGTTACACAGGGGAATACAGGACCAGGTCAAACAATGTGGTTCTGAGTACATTCAGGAGGGTAGAATTCTGGGTGGTCAGCCAGCACCAGGTACATTTGTTTCTTGCTGATTTTGGAAAGAAAGAAGCAAAACAAAGAAGAAATTGTCAGA
This sequence comes from Acomys russatus, assembly GCF_903995435.1. Taxonomy (NCBI): domain Eukaryota; kingdom Metazoa; phylum Chordata; class Mammalia; order Rodentia; family Muridae; genus Acomys; species Acomys russatus. Next base: position 17,236,050 of record NC_067151.1, read on the forward strand.
AATATTCAGCTACTCTCTAATATTTCAGCAAACAGTCTAGCTTTTGCTCTTGGGAACGCTCATACGTCCACACGTTTTTCTTAAAAAGCACAAGGATGAATCTGGTTTTCCCCAGCTGACGTGTACATCGGGTCAGAGGTGAAAGCTGCCCAGAATCACTGCATCCTGACAGGCTTTCTGGAGTGCCTGGACCCAGCTGAATCCTCCACAGCTCGATGCACTCCATTGCCAGGAGAAAGGAAAACACGCCCGCGCTTTCATTTCTCTTCCTTCAAAAGGCCAAACAGCCTATCGTTGGATGGGTTTCAAGCCTGCTTTCATTTATTAAAAGTGAAACAAAATCGATGCGGGCTTCCTTGACAGCAGTCAGGTTTGGCTGGATCTTCCCACTTCTGCCAAGTGGTGCACGTCCCATTCAGGCCAGTCACGGTCCTTGGAGCTCTGTGTGAGTGGAACCCATCCAAGTACACAGAGATGATGATGTGGGGACCCAAGGGCGTGGGGGTATAATGCCAGTGTAGTGGTGCGTGCAATTTCAAAAGGAGCCTGCAGGGAATGCTATCGAAGGGCCCAGATCAGGGAAGTTTCAGTGCCTGAGGAGATAGAACACTATCAACCTGGTTTCGTCTTTAGCCGAGTGTCTACATCCTGAAAGCAAGTATTCTTTCAGGAGTATGTGTTTTGTTTTCTAAAAACAAAGAGAGCAAATGGGAGTCACAACGAAAAACTCTAAAGTAGTTCTACTTTGGTTAGAACCCCAGACCTCTAGACTTCTAGACTTAAGGTCTGACGTTTTACCAACTGAGCCACCCAAGACTTCTGTCATTCAGTCTCTTAAAGGCAGAGTCGGGGTAGGGTTGGGGGGAATGTGACCTGGGTGGCATAAGGAGAAAATCCTAAAGTGTGTGTGTGTGTGTGTGTGTGTTATTATTAAAGAACAAACAGCAGAATGAAAACATATGTCCTCAAGAAGTGACTAGTTGTAAATTATTAAACATCTTCTAACTGACATTTTGTTGGCTAAGTCGGGTCTGGGTTAGCTGCAAGCCTTGACATGAGGGGCATTGCGGGGACTGAAGGAGCTTGTTACTCACTCTCTACCAGAATTGGGTTCTCAAAATGTTGACCCCCTACTTTCTCAGAATACCTAGCTGCCGAGTGCTAGAGATCTGCTTTGGAGATCCATCCTTGGGGTTAGGTGTTCCCACCTTCCCAGCTAAAGCTGTGTACTCTAGGCAAGTCACTTGATCTCTCTGACCTTTCACATCTTCATGTACAAACTGTCCTAAAACAATTACCTCCCTCCTAGGTAACAGAATCCCAAGACAGGTGGCCCAGCAGACACAAGTGCTTGCTGGGGAGCCAGAGAGATGGTGCAGTGGTTGAGAGTACCGGCTGCTCTTCCAGAGGACCTGAGTTTAATTCATAGCATGGTGGCTCACACCTGTCTGTAACTTCCAGGGCTTCTAACACCCTCACGCATGCCAACAAAACAACAGTGAACATCATATAAAAATAATTTATATAGGAACACTTAGCTGGGCAATCATGAGGACCAATATTCAGATCCCAGCACCCGGCTAGCCCAAATAGTATTAAGGTTAAGTGTCGCCCCCTTTGATTGGTCCCAAAGAGGAGGATGCTGCTTTCATGGTCAATGCCCATATTGCTCTGGTAGGAGGGCACTCTTTTACCTTTCAGTGAAAACTGCAGAGAGCAAGGGCCTTGGGTACCCCGTGTGGGTGTGCCAGCACTTTCACTTTGTTCTCCAAGGCCTCATTCTCTTGAGTCGTACTGAAATGTAGCACTCTGACTGTGCTCTATCTCCCTCCTCCTGGGAGCTGCTGAGATCTCCAGCTCATCTCTTCTCATGTGTTTTTTCCCCTCCCTGACTCCAATACATGTCAGAAGTTCAATTCCCAGTCCTTTTTGAAATTCTTTTATGTATGGGACCAAAACGTGCCAAGTGTGTGTGGATGACTTGCTCCCTGGTGATATAGGGAAGGTTGAAGGAATTATTTGGGGTTCCCCTTCATCTATATCTTTCATCTCCCCCGAGGTTGAGTCCTCCTTCCCAGACTCCTTGCAGACTATGACATAGTCATGGAAAGCAGGGTAGAGACTTCTGGGCTGGATATGGGGCTTGCAAAGGGAGTGCCCGCCTCTGTGGCTTTGTTAGAGGGGGGATACTGTGAAAATTTTGACCCTAGGCCTAAATTTAGGGTGTTTGATATCCCATTATAGTCATAAAGGGTTTATCCATTCAGAGGGTAATTATGGCTTTAAAAAGCACTGAACTGTACCAGATGCCTTGGTATTTCCTTAGAAATTCATTTGTTTAAAACAATGGAGAAGAAAATGAATGGATTACCACTCAAAACAGATTTTCTGGGTTCTTAGAAGTTCTGGATAGCAGTTTATTTCTGTGGCAGAACTGGCTGGCTTCTGGACACGTGGTCACTTGAGGTTGATGTCATTTCTCCTGAATGCAGCATCTGAAGCACTAGACAGTTCCTATCTCCTTAGCTGTAATTTCCCGCAGGATAAGTGCTGGGAATTTATATTACAGTGTCCTGTGCTGTGTGAACTCTGGGATGCTCACAAGCAACAGCATTTTTGCACTATTTATCTCAAAGTTTCTTTGCATATGAAAGTCGCTCTGCAGTGGACAGTAGTCTTTGGGCAGAGTACAAACTCCCTCAACCCCCATCTTTACCCTCTTAGGACAATGATGATTGATCACTGAGACCCCTGAACAGGGAAGAGAGGACTTCCTGTCTGTGCCCTAAAACAGGTGACACAAATGGGAAGACTGGCCAAAGAGATGCTCAGCAGGAAGGACCACTTGTGGCCAAACCAGACAGCGAGTACAGGAGGGAACTAACTCCTGAATGCGGGTCTCTGATGGCCACACAGTGCCCATCGCCATAATAACAACAGCAATGATAGCAAGCATAGTAATACTACATAAATGGTTGGAGAGTACAGCTTCTGGTCTGTGAGCTGGAAGCCGGTTTGGATTTAAAAAGTCACGGCACAGAGGGAACCTGGCACTCGGGACAAAGGCCCCATCACATTGCGCACAGCATGAGCTCTGCGAGGCAGCTTCTACGTAAATGAGCATATGACACCACCACACTGGGCAGGTTGTCAGCCATGTAACATGGAAGTGTGCCATATGACGCCATATGCTAAGCACCATTAGCTCGGGCTGGGCACTGGCAACATTGGAAGGTTGACATCTATGTCAAAGCTCTACAGGGGTCATGCACTTACATGTAACTGTAAAGCTAGCAAAAGTAAATGGTTCTGGCTTGTCTTTGAACCCCTGCTTCCACCGCAAAACTGGAGGCCAGTGGCACTGAGGAGGCCAGCACCGAACTGAATCTGCGGGTCAGAGTCAGGGCTTGCCTAAGGCCCTGTCACTCCAGTCTTTGGTAAGGGTTTCCTAGGAGACAGGCTGTGTCCTTTTTCAGTGTTGTCCCACTGTTTGCGAAGTCGGCTCGTAGAGTCCTTCCCAGCCGGAAGCGCCACATCTTCATGGGTGGAACGGAAGGCGCGCTCGGCACCTCTGGTCAAAGAGTGGATACTCGCTGGACCTTTTTATAATCTTCTGTGTAGGAGAGGCATCTGACATGATTTAAAAGTGAACTATCTCCCACAGACACAGGCATTTGGACCCTTGAGCCTAGCTCTTTGCGTTGAAGTTGTGGAAATGTTAGGAGGTGGAGCCTCAGCAGAGGAAGTGAGCTGCTGGGCCTCACTTCCGGGCCTGTATCTCTTGCACGCAATGTGATCAGCCATCGCTGATGCTGCACCTCACCTTCCTCGGCATGGTGTGCTGTATCTTCTCCAACTGTGTTTAAAATAAACCCTTCATCCCTTCACTTGGCTTTGTCAAGGCAACGAGAAAAGTAAGAAACACAATCTCACAAGCATTTAGGCTCAGCCGGATCTATGCTTTCTAGAGGGCACTATAGAAGCTACATTATGACCCTCCCTGGAAGATTCTGTGGACAAAAGGCCCGGAAAACCTTTAGATAGCTAAGCATTTCTTTTCTAGACAACTCTTAACAACTCCATAGCATTTGCTTTCTCTCCTAACCTGCGGGAGAGGTATGGAGAACACCCATTACATTCCTACACACGAACACCTTTTTCATGGGTCAGAATTCTCCTGAAAATTATCTTCCAGGAAACATCCTCCAGGAAACATACCATCTAGGTGTGTTATCACATGATCCACAACGAGACTGATATATACTGCCTGCCGTATTTCAAATGACCACAGCCAGAACAAGGACAGTCTAAGCAGCCAATAGTGACAGCAACGGTGCCTGAGTGGCCTCCATCCCACAACATGCGCACAGTCTCTGTGGAGCAGCACAGGTTCCGAGAGTCCCAGGTGCAGCAGTATACTAACTCATCATCAACGGATGAATGGAAGCCCAGGAAACCTACTATGTCCTGAAAACTGTTTGAACCTTGTGGTTAAAGAAAATAGAACTGATCTGTCTTTCCTGTCTTTTATTTTGTGTGTTGATGTTATCTTACACTAGTCCCTTTCCTTAACATTTCCTAATTTCTTCAGCATGAGATGCTCAGTTTTGACTCCTTCTTAAGTTCCAGTTTTCACTTACAATCCATTTCATATCTACAGCCACGCATCCTGGCAAGTGTGTCCTGTGCCTTTGAATACTCTATGGTATGGACAGACAGCATCTTCCTTCTGCAAGCCTTAAATCCTAGGCTGTGAGGGTTCTGTAGGCAAAGATTCTCTCTGTGGTAAGAAAACTACATGTTTAAAATGGCTTAATAAGCTACTGTTGTGGAAGGCTCACAGGTAGGCCCAGGGCTAGGAAGCTGGTGCTGTAGAGCTTCTCTCTTCTGTAGCTCAGGCTTGACTCTCAAGTTCAGTGTTTTAGCTGTGTGCTGAGCGCTTTCCAGAAGGGAACCTTTTGGAATCCACATACTGTGCGTCTGTCACATCTATGAGGAGTGGAAGGGAACGCACCCAAGTAGTTTATACTGAGTGGGCTTCCAGATGGTCACTTGGACCAGAGTTCCCTGTGGTAGCAGCATTGTTTGTCCCATAGGCCAGTGTTTCAGGCACTGTCCATAGGGACATAAATATCAGGGCCGCAATGGGTGTTTTACTTCCTTCAGGTTTAAGTTTGAGGTCAGTGGACACCTGAAATGTGACTACGAAAAACACTAGGAGAGAAGAAGGGAAGGTGAATATTGGAGTTCCCATCTTCCATAAGGCCTTTCTCACTTCTGCCTCTTTCCTGTCAGTGGGAAGTTTGCTCTCTGGCCTCACAAGGCCCTCCCATCCTGCTTAGGTTTAGAGTCTTCTGGGAATGAAACGTTGAGGCTGTGTCTGCTGTAGCTTTTGGGGCTGCCCCTACATAAGGCTATCCTCTTCCCATTGCCTTCTTGGTTCTCCTCTTCCCCCACCTCTCTCTCAGTTTTTCAAGACAGGGTTTCTCTGTGTAGCCTTGGCTGTCTTGGACTTGATTTGTACACCAGGCTGGCCTTGAACTCACAGCGATCCACCAGCCTCTGCCTCCCTCCTGGGATTAAAGGTGTGTGCTGGCATGCTCAGCTGGTCCTCACCGTTTTCACGCTAAGCAGACCCTTCAGTTGGTGCAGACTAGAAGGTAAAATGCTTAGAACACTTGGATGTTCCTTTTTTAAAAAATTTTTATTTTACATTTATATGTTCACTTTACATCCCGATCAAAGCCTCCTCCTTCCTCTCTTCCCAGTCCCTCCCTCCCACCCTCTTCCCCCTTTATCCTCTCCCCTTGTCCTCAGAAAAGGGGAGCACCGACCCCAGCACATCAAGTCACATCAGTACTGAGCAGTTCCGTCTCATTCATTGAGGCCGGGGAAGATAGCCCCATTAGGGTGAAGTGATCAAAAGCAAGCAACAGAGTCCATGTCATAGACAGCCCCTGCTCAACTTGCTAGGGAACCCACATGAAGATCAAACTGCCCATCGGTTACATATGTGTAGGGGCCCAGATTGAGTCCATGCATGTCCTTTGCTTGGTGTGTCTCTCTCTGGAAGCTCCCATGGGTCCAGGTTAGTTGACTCTGCTGGTCTTCTTGCAGCAGCCTGTCCCTTCTGGGTCCTTCTATTGTCTCCTCACCTTGCCGTGCAGACAGCTCCCCTCGTCCCGCAGGAGTGGGTGTCAGGGTGAATTCTCTAGACAGTTTTCATAAACAGCCCATCCACTCCCTGCTGCTTCCTGTGGGTCTGTATGTCATCCCAAGTTGTCACATATTTATACACAAATAGGCTCCCTGAAGGCTTACACCGATTCCTTATTGATTTCCAAATCCTACCCCTCTACATCACTGAATTTCAGCGACTGTTGAATGAACAGATCTCTGAATGAGTAAGTGAATGAATGAATGAATGAATGTCTTTTTCATTAAAATTTCTGTACAAGAACTCAAAGACAGCAGGAAAACACTCTGAAAGACAATGGTATTTTTCGAGATCTTTTTCATCTCCCTTTGAGTCTTCATATTTTTCTTTGGCTGTACTTATTTTTCAGTCATCTTATTCCAGACCTTACAGTTTTGGCAACAAAAAATAAACTTGGTACATTAGTCAGATTTTCATCTCTGTGACAGGAAAACAAGTGAAATGGGGCAAGGGCACTAGGTTTGGCTCCTAGTGTCAGAGGCTTCATTTCATTGGGCTGAGCTGAGCTAAGGCAGAGCATTACGCTGGTGGGAGCCTTGGTGCAGGAGACGTCACTTCATCATGGTCTGGAGTCAGAGAGGGAGAAGAGAAGGCTAGGAACAAGATCCTCCTTCAAGGGCACACCCACCAGGGCACACCCACCAACCAGGGCACACCCGCCGTGACCCTCCAGTTAGGCTCCAGTTTCTACAGTACTCACAACCTGCCAATATTCCACTCAATCATGACTGCGCAGATGGGCTAGGCCAACTCCCTTATTACCCAGTTACTTTCTCCAAGCTTCTCCTTGAACACTGCACTGGGGCCTTTGTGGGGGGCCTCAAATGCAAACCACAGCAGGAAGATGGCTTGGGAGAAGTAAGAGCAGTGTAAACAAAGGAAACATAAGGGAAGCACGGGGTCCTCCAGGCAGTGGTGTGCTGCAGTAGAAAATAAGTGGGCCATTAAAGTTTGCTCTTAGTTCATATAATTATGGTGACAGTTATTATTTAACCCCTGACTGCATCAATAAAAGACATAAACACCTGTTAGATTTTTAATATGCCTTAAACTCTGGGCCTGGGCAGAAATAACCAACCCTCCCCCCTAAGCTATCTTTTTATTTTCCAGCCCCATATCCCATGCCATTTGCTGTAATCATTTCTGTATGGGTTACTTCCCATCCTTCATTCTCATAAGCACTTGCACATGCTTTTCATCTGGCCTGCTTCTCTCCATCATTGATGCTCAGATCAGGCTCCTCCCGGCCAAGTGCTGTTAGTTCAGGCTAGCCCATGGCAGCCCTGCCTCCTGATCGTCTCCTCAACCTGTCTCTTGTCTCCCCTCCTATGATACTTTTGTCCTCCACACCCTTGACACTTGGCATTGCCTACCTCGTTTCTTCCCTGGCCTGCCCTGCCCAGGTATAGGCATTTATTCAGCCAATCAGGGGTAATTTGGAGGCAAAGCAGCAGCATCATTTTGATATACGTTCGGGACTGGCAGTAGAGCAGTAAGAATCTCAGGGGCAAGCAATTAACATCTGATTATAAAGCAGCGGACCATGCAATGTACTCCATTTCTCATGTGTAGTCTGTGGACACAGTGGTGTGCGAGTCATCTGTCATGTGTAGTCTGTGGACACAGTGGTGTGTGTGTCATCTGTCATGGGTAGTCTGTGGACACAGTGGTGTGTGAATCATCTGTCATGTGTAGTCAGTTTGTGGACACAGTGATGTGTAAATCATTTGTCATGTGTAGTCTGTGGACACAGTGGTGTGTGTGTCATCTGTCATGTGTAGTCTGTGGACACAGTGGTGTGTGAGTCATCTGTCATGTGTAGTCTGTGGACACAGTGGTGTGTAAACCATTTCTCATGCATAACCTATAGACACTGTGGTACATGCTACATTTCTCACGTGTACCCTGTGGCCACAGGGCAAGCAGAGTGGGGATCTTGCATGCACAGCCACATTCCTTATCTCCAGCTATCTTATTACAGACAATCTTCTTGGCTTATTTTTTCCATTATATGTCCCCATAATGGCTCTAGCTTGAATAAATATGTAAATGTGTCATTTTTCTGGTCTATACAACTTTTTTAACTAAAGAGATTTATGTTCAAATACCCCAGCAAAGGTTATTTGCTAACAAGACTGTTTCACTAACTTTTGCTTTCTTTTGTGAAAAATAAATCAGTATTGGCCGAATATGAGAAGTCAGAGGAATATGCGCTTGTATTATGCTCACGCTCAGTTTTCAAAGTTTTTCTTAAAATACTGGAATCATCCTTGAAAATCTATTGTTTCCCCCTACATTTTATTCAGAATAAGCTATTTTTATTTCACTGCTTGCTCCTCTGTTGCTATTACCTTTGCTGTTTGCTAGCTTCAGCAGGAACATTAGCTGGCCTGGAGCAAGGGTTTTCTATCTCTATGTATTTGTTTATTGGGAGCCGTGAAAGGAAATAGACTCCTAATACTCATGCGTCCAATCCATTGATAAGAAGCAAGTGAGGAGGAAAGAAGAAAGAAACACACAAGGGAAACATGAGAAGTAGCCCAAAGCGAAGACATACATGTTCATGGAAACAGAGGTAGCTAATAAAAGACCCTGAAAAAGGAGCCATCCTGAGAGAGGCCTTTTGCACGGGGCTTTCTGATAGGAGTGGAAACTGTGCTGAGCAAGGTTTGGCTGTAGTTGCAGCAGCTGCTGGGGCTGCTTCTGGGAGAGTGTGTGGGGATGTGCCAGCATTGGTGTGAGTGACATCACAGGGTGCGGTGTAGTTTCTATGTCAGTTCTGTATTACAGGATGGAATGGAAGTTTCAAAAGGGTCTGTGTGGCAGAAAGATTTCTGCAAGGGCTGGAGTGGAACTCAGTCAATAAAGTGCTTGTCATGCAAGTGTAAGGACCAGAGTTCAATTCCCCCACAGTCTACGTGAAAATCCAAGCTCGATGGTGTCAGCAGTCATGTCAGCACTGGGGAGATGGAGGGTTCCTGTTGACAGGTCTCCCACCACTGACCAACACTGCCGCATTGGGCAACACTTGAGGATATGCTCTGACCCCTACAGATATGCAGCACATATGTAAGCAGACACCTATTGCTTACACACCCATGCACACCTAGATTGTGCTTACTTATCTGTAAGAACTTAAACAGAAAGCAGCACCACGCAGGCCTCATGCAGCCACGCCAGTGTCCTTTGTTGTGCTCTTCTTCCCCAACTGGACGGTTACCCACGAGCTCCCGGGTAAGCGAGTGTTTCCTAAGTTTTGTTTTGCTTTTAAAGCTGTGAGAATGAACCATCTTCATCCCTTCCTGTTAGAAATCTTCCATGACTGCAATTTTAGCACCACGGTAATTGCTTAGTTAAACTTGAACGTTCTATTTCCCCTCTAGATTCTGTCTTTTAGTTGACACTATAAATAATGACTTCATCATTTTGTTTTTTCCCATTTTCACTCTTGGGCCATTAGTTAATTATGAACATTTTAAGTTTTCTTTCATTCAGCTTACATTGAATAAATTCATTTTTACCAGTGATTATTTTCAAAGGCAAGAAACTAGAAAGGCATTTAGAAGATTAAGTGTCAAACTTACAAGTGAAAGATCATTTGGAAATGTATATTTTCTTATGCAGTAATAATTTAATTATTTTTCAATTTTGTTAAAAAACAGTAGATAGGATATATTCTAATTCATCTTTTATATTAGTGCTGGAGTGTCATGAAATCGCAGCTTATTTGTAAATATCTGCCACACCACTTCCTCTCTGTTGAGCTTATAAATGGTGTAGGGAGGTTTAAATTTGAAGGTCTTATTGCTCGTATGTGCTGTGTGGTCTACTAGAATCCAAGAGGAAAGCTCGGGACTTTACGTCAGGGGGCGCATTGCAACGAAGACTGCAAAGGCACCGCCGTAAGAGAGACCAGGCTAAGTCATATTTAACAAGGATAATGACCTTTCTTTCAAGCCTAAGGAAATCATCTTGCTCTTTTAGTCCATGTAACTCTTTGCCAAAATGAAAACAAACAAACAAACAAACAAACAAAAATGCCCAAAACCCAACCGACAAAGAGACACCCCAATGTTTTGTTCCTCCCTTTGTCTTCCTTCCTAGTGTCTCCTTCGCTATTCATTTTCCATCCAATTTATAGATTGAGAAGAAAAAGAATACCCTCCAACATCTTTTTTAAAGTCCTGGATAAGTAGGCAGCCAGAACGAGCCAGAAAGGGTGACCGTGACATAGTCTCTGCTGCTCCCCTTTGCAGACCAAGCCCTATTCTGGACACTTAAAAACCAGAGCGACATTGGGCCAAAAGAAGTATTGTCTGCACATCATAAGTGGCCAGTCAACCACTTCCGTTTCCATAGTGTCACTGAGCAAGAAAGCTGGCTGCTGGTACACCCCCCAACACACAGAGAAAGGAGGGGCAGCCCACTGTCCCCTTGCTGCTCTTTAGTGTCCAGGTGGTGCTCAGGCATGGAGTTTGCAGGGTAGACGCCATTCCAGCCTGCAGGCATGCAGGCCTTGCTGCTTCCTATGGGAGCCAGGGTCTCAGGGAGTCAGAGGCAGAGCTCACAAGGCAGAAGTCCCTCTTGGAAGAGACTGGAATGCTCCCTTTTCACTCACACACATACCTTTCCTTTGCTGTGAAACTTGCTGGAGGGGAGTGCGATTCTATTTTCAGCTGCTTATGCTGCTTCCTGGCCCTGTATTCATGTGGCCTTTCTTCTGCCTGCTCCACATCCTTTCCCAGAGACAGTATAAGTCAAGCTTGAATTCCCCCTTTGAATTTTTTCCATCTCAGACATCTGAATGGGTTCCCAGCAGAAGCTAGAAGTTGTTTGATCCACCTCCCTTGGCCCATTATGTTTCCAGTTGCTATGTTCACTTTTTATTTTTGTTTTATCCTTAGGCATTGTAGATCACAGTTATTTGATGGGCTCACTTCCCCCACTGCCATAAGTGATAATTCAGGATGAAGAAAATCAACAGTGATTTGCTAGTTCTGAACTTGCCTCTTTTGAGCCTATAATAGAACTACATTCACAAATAGCTCTTCAAGGTCAAAGGTTTGTGGTAATGATGAGGAAAATACTGTATATATATTTAAAAAAAGGAAACGTATTTATTTGAGTAAAATTATAGATGGGGCATGGGTAGAGCCTCAATAAAGCATATTGGCAGCTTCATTAAAACAGAAGAGCTCGTAGAAGGGAAGATGGGGTTGCCGAGGCAGGTGCGAGCCAGGAGATCTTCTGAAGCAATAACAAAGGCCCGGTAGAAGGGAGCCTTTGTGAGAACGTCTCCAGCTGGCACCATTCTCATGACTCAGTGGGTCAGAGGAAGTTCTGTGGATATGTGGGGTAGAACAGAAGCCACAAGTCCTCGCTTTGTCACAGGTACCCACACGCCCCTCTATCTGCTTCTAGAAGACTTCTGTAGGCTTCCAGAAGCCTAAGTCTGCATGGCCTGGCTTCCCTGGGATGGGTCACATGGGCAGAGACCAAGAAGGACAGTGGCAGCTGTGGGAAACCCTGGGGCTGAAGCCTCTCCTCCTTGGGGCTGCTATGTCGGATGCTTTGGATGCCGTGCATCTTGCTGTGGGTAAGGAAACTGTTGGGGGGGGGGGGGGATGGTCTCATTTTGTTTCTGTCGCTGGGATGAAACGCCCTGAGAGGAAGTAGTGTAGATAATGACGGATTGGCTTTAACTCACAGTTCCAAGCTATAATTCATCACCACAGGGAAATTCAGAGCAGCAGGAGCTAGAGATGGCTAGCGACATCCAACACCAAGAGAAACGCTTAGTGCTCCGCTAGCTGCCCGCTTTCAGCACAGGTCTTCTCAAGGGAGGCAGTGAAGGCAATCCCCCACAGACATGACCATCAGCCAACCTGATCCAGACGGCTCCCCATTGAGACTCTCTTCCTATTGACTCTAGGTTGTGCTGAGTAGACAGTGAAAGCTATCCATCCCCGGAGACATCCTCAAACCTCTCAATAAAGGTGAACGGGTTTCCTTTCTCCACTTCATATGTTGCTGTTGGCTTCAAGAGCAACAGGGCTTCAAATGCTGTAAATATTGGTCACTGAAGCTGTATTGAGAAGCCAAGATGCAAAAGCAGACAGAGGAGCAACAGTTGGATGAGTCTTCAAAGGGCCTGGGCGAAGCACTGTGGTACCCTGTGGCTAGTACAACCATGAGTGGTCTTTCCACACAAAAGAGGGAGCCAAAATTCTATCAGTGTCAGACAATGGTAGAGACATCTCCACACTTTAGGTAGTGGACCGTCTTCCCTCCCAGGCCCAGAGCAGTGCCCTAGCTCTGAGAAATGATATCACATTCGCAGTTGTGACAGGCAAATGGGCCTTCTTGGAAGCTCTATGCTGACAGCCACATGCTCAGCATAGGCCCTCTCCAGCAGGAAACATCTCCTTCTACGTTCACAGTGGCCGCTGTAGGTCGACAGTGGTCAGTCTCTTTCAGTGAGTTCTTCCATCCTCAGCACAGGCTGCTCCTCTTCCGTACCACAGCCACCAGCCTGCACCATGGCCACTGCACTCCGAGCTGGGGTCAGGGATAGGTGCCCCCTTCCTGCACCATCTTATCAGTGCCAAAACAAGCAGATTAAACCCGGTACCAGCCTGTCAAGCTGGCCAGCTCAGTAAGTCTTAAAGTATATCTAGACATTCATTGGTTCGTTTTGTTTTCTCTCCCTGGGGTGATCTTGGGATTCTTGCCAAGGTGGGGGTCTAATGGCTGTCAGCAGATAATGCCACAGGAAGGTTTTATAATCTGACATTTCCTGTTGTCGGACTTCCATGTCTAAAGGCCAAGCCAAACAGTGTTTGGACTCTTTGGATCTCAGACAGTTTCTGTCTCTCTTCCTGCCCTTGATCCGGCCCTTGGGTCCTCTCACCTCTACCGTTCCATCCACGCTCATCCTGACGTACAGACTGGGATGAGAATGCAGTTATTGCCTCCCACCCAGACAGAACTATAAAGAACTCCCTGGTAAACTGAGGCAGCTGCTGGTGTGGTGTTGACATTGTTCTAAGGGCCAGAGGGAAAGCCCTGGCTGGAGTGCTTCCTGTGGAATTCCAGAAGCTTTCCATAGAAGCTCAACTCTTTCCTGCTCAGAACTTTCCAAGTTCTGATTCCTGTTCATTGAATCAGATCAACACTGAAGTTCTCAAAGCAAGTGCTAGGAGAAGCAACCAGGAAAGACCATTACCAGATGGACTGGCCCAAGGGTGCGTGGCGTTTCTCATTAGGTTGTTGTGACAGCTACATCCCCACACCACAGAGTGACAGCCCCATTATAAAGGATCAAGATCCTTGGACTGGAAGCCATTCTAGTTGGCAAAGCTGCTGAGCAGGCAGGCTAGGGACTCCCCTTCTTTGGAGCTGGTGAATGGTCCCCTGGGGCTGAGCAAGGCAAGGCCTGTACATTGTGTCTACAGTACATGAGTCTACAGCAGGCCTGACTTCCTGCTTTCAAAAGCACCGCAAAGGGGGGAAGCAATGTGGCTCAGCTGGTAGAGTGCTCAGTGTGTATGCCTCCCTGGGATCTGTTGCTGGCACCATATAAGGCTGGAATGGTGGCACACACTAGTAAGCCCAGCAGTCCAGAGGAGAAGGCTCAGTGGTCAACAGTTTAAGAGCACCCTCAGTCACATAGTGAACTGACTGCCATCCTGGCCTGCAGGAGGCCCCGTCTTGGTAAAAACAAAACAAGGTAAATTAAAAGAATATATCAGCCACAGGAAGGCCCTGCATCACCTCAGTAATGTCCCCAGCTCCTCTGAGGCCTGTGGCCTCTGTGTGAACGTGCCCCCACACATGCCTTTTGCCATCATTGTTCTGACTAGCCTCTTCCTCAGGGCAATCTTAGTTCTCTCAAATTTATATGAATCTTGAACTGCTCAAAATCAGATGATTTTGAATGTTGTCAGGCCCACAAAATTATCCAGTCACCCTGAGAAAAGAGAGGAGAAGGAAATATGAATGAATTCTGGGTGTCTGGTATGAGCAATCGGACAGCACTTTCATCTACTAAGACCTACTTTAAAGAGAATGGAAGGACACTATGTTGAGTTTGAAACACTTGCGGACCACGGCCCCGGACTTTGGTGGTTGTCTATGTTTCAAATAACAATGTAGACCACAGCCTTTTCAAGTTTCTTTTCACTTAATAATTTTAAAACAAACATGCATAAAGTTGGTAGCAAGACAGAAAGATCAATAAAAATATTCACTCCTGTAGTTGTTAATAGGGAGGGTGTAAAATGATGGAGAGCTCACAGCTCAGGGGAACTGCTTAGCTGTCACTCCTGGGGCCCACCTGGCCAAGCCCTCTCAAACCTCCTCTACGGTGATCAGACAAAAGCTAGAGATCAGTCACTAACTCTGCAGCTTGACAGTGTGTGAGGCTCAATGCTTAGCATACCCTGGTTGCTCTCATGTCCTTGGGGACACTGGCTAATCTACATTGCCTGGATAATGTCCCTAGCTTTCTAGGCCCACAGCCTCTACAAGGCTGTGTTTCCACATGGATTTTCCAGAATTGTTCTCACCAGCTCCCTCCTCAGGGAAATCCCACTTCTCTCAAATTTGTATAGACCTTCAAGCCCCTGCCTGCATGGGACCCCTCTGTTACTTTCTGCTCATGACACAAACCCACATACTGACGGATTAATTTATTTACTATTGACTTCTGTTTCTTAGCATTTCAGTGTGTTACTCCATCCAAACCAACACAAACCCTGTTGCATCCTTGACTGGCACATGAGCAAAGCCGGAGCTGATCGGCTCCAGAATATTCTAGAACTGCCCTCATCTTCAAAAGAGAGCAGTGACCTGGAAAGCCGCAGAAATACAAAGTCCTTAGTGCAACAAGAGTAAATACCACCCCATGCACTGAAAGTCACAAAGGAAAGGAAAAGGGGTTCAGAATAGTGTGAACACACTACATGGTTACCCCATCCCTCCGCCACCACATGCAGGATGTTAGGATTTGTATCAGAGTCAGGAAGGACATGAGGGTCCCATGCAGGCTAGGCATGTCTGTAAGAGTTTCCAGAGAGGTTTGCTTATCTTATTGGATCTACCATCCTATAGGTCCAGGGCAGAGACAGAGAGACAGAGAGAGAGAGAGAGAGAGAGAGAGAGAGAGAGAGAGAGAGAGAGAGAGAGAGAGAGAGAGAGAGAGAGAGAAAGAGAGGGAGTGCTAAGTATCAGCATTCATTGGCTTCTGCTTATGAACAGTGGCCATACCATTTCTACCAGGACGGAGTGTATCTTTCCAAAACCAAACTCTGACTAGATTCTCCCCCCCCCCCACCCTTAACTTGCTTTTGTCAGGTACCTTGTTATAGCAACTGCTCCACGTAGCCATCAAACCCTCCTAATGAAATGGTCTGAATTTTAGGTAGTCACTCTATCTTCCCTATCCCCTGCTAAGGCTTAGTTTGCAACCTTCTTTATGTTGCATAAGTGGTTCCCTTAGTTTCCACCTGAGTGATCTGGTGTAAGTCTCTCTCTGTTGCCTTGATTCATGCCAGCCAATACTACTGCTCTATGAAAACCATCTCTGTCAGAGGACTCATTTACATTTTATGAAAGTCTCCAGAAGTTTAAGAGGCAGACAACCCAATAAATAGAGCAGGCAGATTACTAATGAGCCTGTGCAATTGATGAGAGATCCATGGCTAAAATGTGGAGGGAAACAAACTCAAGGAGAATCACAACCTGGTACTGACATCTGTAACCAGCACCCGAGCCAATCACAAGAGGCCACAGAATGCGGACTGTGGAGAAGAGTACCCACCCACTGCTGGTGTGTTGATGAAAACCACTTTTATGTTATCCAAGGCCGAATCCCTACTCCAAATCCATGAACGTTTTATGTGATAACAGCTCTATTCTGTGTGCATCCAAGGGCAAGCCAACCATCATCAACAAGAGCCTGGAGGAGCCTGTTGTAGAATTGCAGTCCCACAGTCACCTCTGCTCCCTGGTGGGACAGCCATGTTATGCTCACAGAAAAGAGCCACGCCCTGACATGCACTCTGTGGTTGCCTTTTCTTAGCCCTTACCCAGTTTGTCTCATTCCAACTGATTCATTGTTTTTACATGTACATTATACCACAAGCCTCTCCAGGACCTTTGCACGGTCCTCTGTGCTTTCCTCCCTGTGTTCTCATGAGGGGAAAGCACCTGCTGATTGGCCATTCAGTTACTCCAACCTCTCTTCTTCACTTCACCCATCACCTGGAAAAGGAAGGTTTCTATAACCCATGGGAATTTAGGTGCTCACCCAACACAACTATGAAATCTATATTCTCAAGGTGTTGTTAGGCATTGTTCATACTGAGAGATTAATTAATAGAAAAGTTTGATTCACATTATTATGGAAACAATCAGAATTTTATCATGGTATTTTCATGGCTATTTCTCTTTACCCTGTGTTAAAACAAGAAATGAAAATTTGATGCACAATTCATATGATGCTTATCAAAAATGAAAATATAGGGCTAGAGAGATGCTTGGTTTCTAGGAGTCCTGAGTCCTGAGGGCCAGAGTGAAGCTACCAGCATCCACATTGGGTAGCTCACAAATATCTGCAACTCCTGCTCTAGGCAACATTTTTCTGGCCTTCACTGCCCCTCACACACATGTCACATACACTAACATAGACATATACATACACACACATAAACAAAATGAGTTTTTAAGAAATAACAGAAAATGAACAAAATTGAACTCAAGTGTGATAGCAGTCAGTGCCCATAGTGCCAATGCCAGAGAGGATGAGAGGATGAGAGGCAGGAGGATCACTGCAAGTCTGAGGGTACCCTGAGCTATGAGAAATGGCCCACTTATAACTGGGAAACTGAATACATAAACCTGTACTTTTATTTATAACTTACTAAAAGGAAAAAATTCTTATTCAATTCAAAAACTCCTCTTGTGAAAGGAGTTAATTTCTCACGATTGTGAAAGACTTATCATAAAAATGTGTTTATTAAATTAGAATATATTTGTTGGGGCTGGAGAGATAGCTCAATGTTTTAGAGTTCTCACTGCTTTTTTCAGAGGACCTAATGTCCCCTTATGGCCTCTCTGGACACCTGCACACACACACACAAACACACACACACACACACACACACACACACACTGCATACACTCACATGCACACACATAAGTAAAAACTAAGTAAATAAACAAAAAGACATCTATACTTGTGGTAGACTTTCAAAATATATAGAAGTAATTCAGGCTGAAAATTACATAATTCTACCTGTCAAACGCGGAAATCAAGTCAAGGGCTGAGAAAAGTGGAAATCTTTGCAGCAGCTACAGATCAAATATTCCTGTTGCATAAATCATGTTTATTTGTTGAGCTCTGTGAAACCTTCACATTGAACTGTGAGTCTCACTTGGTTTTGGTTCCAAATAAGTCTGACACTCACACAGGTCAACGAGAGTTTGCAAGGTTCATGAACTTCCATCAACTACGGGCTGAGGTTTTTACTTTTTTTTTTAAGTTGGGCCATTCAATAACTTTGACCGTGTTTAAACTAGATTCCTTTTCAAGTGAAGAGTTTTAGGTGACAGGCAAAGAAAGAGACGTGCAACCGGTATATTTTCTAAAGAAAACTTGCTGTAATTTTCTTCATGTTTTATTTTAAAGTTTCAAAGGAAAACACACATACACACACACACACACACACACACACACACACACACACACACACACCCCACAAACCCAACTTATTCTGAGGCTGACACTGTATATTTTCTGTATAGAAGAGTCAGCAGAATTTATATGACCAGTAAATCTAGTGTCTATGCAAAACCAACAGTATTAAGCTTATATTGCCATAGCAATACAAATATTTACTGTTCTGTTATTGTTTAAAATGTCTTATATGCATATATGATTTATTTCTGCTGTAGCTCTCTACTGTAAATTCCCTTGCTGACTAAGCCAAGCTCTGTCAGACACAGCAAGAGCCAGAGACACAGCTCTGTGCTACGCAAACCCCAGTCTCTAGAAGCTTTGCACAGACCCCCCCTCAGGTGAAGTCAGGATTCTTGAGTGTATGGCAGAAGAGACTTTCAGAGTGGATATAAAGCACTGCTGGAGTTTATTAGGAAGGCATATTGGTTTAGATGTGGGTCCTAAGGAAGAAGGAGAGGGAGAGAGGGGGGGTAAAGGAGAGGGGGAGGGAGGGAGAAGGGGTAAAGGAGAGGGGGAGGGAGGGAGGAAGAAAGCTAGAGAGAGGGGGAGAGAAAGAGAGACAGACAGAGACAGAGAGACAGACAGAGAGACTTAGAGGAGGATATTACACACTTAAGTGTGGCTGGCTGAGGACTTCTCAAGACAGAGGCACCCTCAAATCATTATAAAAGCTATGTTTTGGTGTTCTGAAGCTGTGCTGTTCAAAGCATTTCTACAGACCACACCTCTCTTCTGCCTTTTCTGTGAGGGTCAGGACATGCCCACTGGCTCAGGTGTTTGTAAGCTGGCCAGAATGGGTGCTGAGAGCTGAACTTGGGTTCCCTAGAAGAGCGGAAAGCTCTTTAAAGCACTGAGCCATCCCTCTAGCCCCAATCTGGAAATTTTATATTTTTTATAAAAATTTTTATAGCATTTTGTTGCAAATATGAATTTTAGACATTTCCAGGTGATGTGGATAGTCCAGTCATGCCATCAAGGATGAGCACGTTCACATTGGACAGCAGGCACTCGGGACCGCCCTTTAGACTTGAACACCGTGTTGGATGGACTTCTAGCTGGAACCTTAGACACTACCAGGCTGATGGCAAGAAAAGAGCAGCCAGCAGTCAGTGGTTATCACCTTCTGCTTGGCGAGAACTATCCATGGCCCTGGCTGCCCCAGCCTGACTTTCTATAAGCTTACAGCAAGGAAGAGTTACCTACTCGCTCAGGAAATCAAAGCAGTCCTGTGGAAGCACGCGTCTGCGAGACAGCCACCCTGCTGCAGTCAGCTCCTTGCTGTGTGCACGTCCCATTTGTCATGGTTTTCCGTCCCCTTTGTAGTTCAACTCTCACATCTATACACCAACAGCAAGCACGAGACGCTGGGGAGAATCAAAGCGCAGAACAATTACTTAAGTCGTGGAAAACATGTCTGTTATGGTGGCTATAAACAATCTGTATAGCGTTTAACAGGGAAACACAATAGCTTCTGATTATGCCAAGACTATGAATAACAGCATTGTTAAAGTCAGGAGACCATTTAGCTATTTGGCAGAAATACATAGAGGAGTAATTAATGTATGGAAAATATCAATTGTAGTGAGCCTATTAGTATAATCAAATTAATAATGGAATTCTGTAACCTCCGGAGCTCTGTCGCCTGTCTTGTTCACTCACTGACCCATCCTCCACCCCTCCCCTGCTCTCCCCCTGCAAGTTTTGGGATATAATTGAAACCTGGGCTTGGCCAGGATAAGGATCAGTGTTAAAACATCCTGTTCTTGATGGCAGTCCAATGGCTTAGCCCTTGCTCAGGGGGGTTTGTGTTAAGTACAATGATGCTACACTCACAACACTTCCCTTGCTTTAAGCAGCGGGAGAACAGCCTGTGTGCAGCACACTGAGGCGGAGGCTGTCATCCCTGTCTTCTGCCAGTCTGTCTGTCTGTTACACTGTGCGGTTATGTATCAATTCGGTACGCTGATTCTTTTTTAAAAAGTAGTTTATTTTGTTTTCAAGCATGTGGATCAGGGTGTGTCTGTGCATATTGCTGTGTACACATGAGTGCAGGTACCCATGCAAGCCAGAGATAGAAGAATGCCCAGAGCTGGAGTTACAGACAGCTGTTAGCTGACGTGTGCACTTGGACCTAGACTCTGGTTGGTTCTGTTACTTTTCAAGAACAGTAGGCTTTCATAACTGCTGGAACATCTCTCCAGCTCCCAGGTATATACTATTTGTGATATCAGTTAAATCTGAAAAACAAAAACATCAAGCCAACCAGTTTTAGGTCCTATTATAAAACACAGTCACTTTAACCCCTGAACTTTGAACAACAAAAATGAGCCAGGACTTTCTCAGAAAATTGGGAATGCCTCTACCTCAAGATCCAGCTATAAGCTGGGCAGTAGTGGTGCACGCCTTTAATCCCAGCACTCGGGAGACAGAGGCAGGTGGATCACTGTGAGTTCGAGGCCAGCCTGGTCTACAAAATTAGTTCAGGACAGCCAAGGCTACACAGAGAAACCCTGTCTTGGAAAACAAACAAACAAACAAAAATCCAGCTGTAACACTCCTGGGCATATACCCAAAAGATGCTCCACCATACAACATGGACACTTGCTCAACTGTGTTCATAGCAGCCTTATTCATAGTAGGCAGAAACGGGAAACAACCTGTATGTTCCTCAACTCGAAGAATGGATAAAGAAAATGTGGTACATTAACACAATGGAATATTACTCAGCTATTAAAAACAAGGACATCCTGAAAATTGCAAGCAAATGGATGGAACTAGAAAATATCATCCTGAGTGAGGTAACCCAGACCCAGAAAGACACACATGGTATGTACTCACTTATGTGTGGATATTAGCCATATAGTACAGGTTAAACATACTACAACTCACAGACCCAAAGAAGATACATAACAAGAAAGATCCAAGGGGGGATGCTTAAATCTCACTCAGAAAGGGAAAAGAATAGACAGCAGAAGTGGATGGAGAGAGATAACAGGGTAGGAGAGGGAGTGAGGATAGAAATGAAGGTGGGAATCAGATGTGAAGAAAGCAGGGTGACCAGGAGGACAGAGGGCTTGGAGAAAGAAGAGAAACCTTGGGCAGGGGCATCTTTGACACACACTGGAGAGCTATGACAGGGTAGGCTCCTGGGAGGATGTGGGGTGACTCTAGCTGAGACTTCTAGTAGCAGAGGTCATGGAGTCTGAAGAAGCTACCTTCTAGCTAGACATGACTTCTATTGAAGGAAAGGGAACACCAACTCACCCACAAAAACTTTGACCCAAAATTTACCCTGCCTACAAGATGTGCAGGGATAAAGATAGAGCAGAGATTGAGGGACAATCCAACCAATGCCTGGCAGAACCTGAGTCCCACCCCATGGGAGAGAGACAACCCAACAGTAGTAAGGAAACTCTGCTATGCTTGTAGACAAGACCCTAGCCTAACTGTCCTCTGAGAGGCTCCACCCAGCAGCAGATAGAAACAGATGCTGAGACCCACAGCCAAACATTAGTCAGAGCTCAGGAAGCTGTGTGATAGAGTGGGAGGGAAAGATAGAAGGACCTCGAGGGGGACAAGAACTCCATTAAAAACCAACAGAGTCAACTGACCTGGTCCCAGGGAGGTTTACAGAGTCTGAGCACCAACCAAGGAACATGCATAGACTAGACCTAGACCCTCTACAGATACATATCCAATGGGTAGCTTAGTCTTCATGTGGGTCCTCTAGTAAGGGGAACGAGAGTTGTCTCTGACATGGACTCTGTTGCCCGCTTTCTGATCACTTCTCTCTGGTAGGGCTGCCTCACCAGGCTACAGGAGAAGAAAATGCATTCAGTCTTGATGTAACTTGATATCCTGGGGTGTGTTAGTAAGGGAGCTCCCCCTTTTTGAGAAGTAAAGAGTGGGGTTAAGGGGATAGGGAAGGAGGGCGGGACTGGGAGGAGAAGACAGAGCAGGCTAGGATCGGGATGTAAAGTGGAAAAAAAAGATTCAGGGCCAGCCATGCTGCTGTTACTTAGCATGTAGCCATGCTCACAACTCCTGTGCCAACACTTTGCGCAAATGCTTTCTGTACAACTGTGACACACTCAGCAGAAGAAGCCAGAGTGTCAGCGAGGTGTGCAGCAAAAGGTTTCAGCGTTTCGCTCCCTGGATGTGGTTATTATTTGGACTCTCTTAGCAACAGCTGAGTGTTTGCTTAAGATGAATAGTTTCGGGGAGGCTGACATGGAGATGACTTAATCCAGACTATGGCTTGTGTTAGTTAAACTCTGAAGGATTAGTCCTGCTTGCTTTCATAAATAACACCTGCGCAAGCCTGCTGGTATTGTCTGTCCATGTGGAGTGCTCCAGAGCAAAACCTGGCAGGACTGACAGACTGGGTTATTAAAGACACAGGATATTTTATTGTTAAAACAAATAAACAACCCTGTTGTCCTTTTGACACCGAGAAGTTGGAAATTAACCCTGAAACAGCCATTTCCAAGCGACTATACAATCACATGACTTTGCATACATATAGAAAGACAGCAAGCAGTACTGATGCTCTAGTGTGAGTTCCCCAGTATCTTGTATGGGGAAATAAGAATCTTCTAGAATGTTTCTGGGCATTAGCAACAAGTACACTGCTGACAGTCAACATAGACACAAGAGACTTGGCAGGCTCAGTAGTTAACTTTCTAAAGTTCACGCGGCTGGTGAATTGCAAAGCTGGCTGCTCTTTGTGTCATTTGGAGAACACTTTTCTCTGGTACTTCACTTTGTAGACAATTCCAGATACAGAGGCTTTCTCCAAAGGGTATGTGGTCTGTTGTGACCCCTGCTAACTTTTTGTGTGTCCTTCTGTTTCTATCCCATTTGTTTCCCTCTCTCTGCTCTCGCTCTGCCTACCCCACAAACAGGTTTAAGCTAGCCTGAGGAAGAACTGCAAATCCTCTGGAATACAGCCATGGCTCCCTCGCCAGGGACTCTACCCACCAGTCAATCCAGATTTTCCTCCAGCTTCCTAGGGACACCCAAACGAGCCCTGTTGTGTCAGTGGAGGCAAGCTCAGATCAGCATCCTTGCTTGGCTGACTAAGGGGCTCAGGAGCAACAATAGATTGCTATTTTAAGTCATCAGGTTTTGAGATGAGGTGTGTGTGTGAGATGATGATGATGATGATGATGATGATGATGATGATGATGATGATGATGTGTGTAGATACTAGTGGAGGCCAGAAAAGAACACTGGATCTCCTGGAGTGGTGTTATAGACAGTTGTAACTCACACTATGTGAGTTCTAGGAACTGAGCCTTGGTTCTTTGCAAGAGCAGCAAGTGCTCCTAACTGTTAGCCATCTCTCCAGCAACTAAGATTTGTAGTCAAGTACATTAAACACGTTCAAAGAGATAAATGAAATCATGGGTGAAAAATGAAATTAAGAGGTCAGTGTTAGTCATAGAGTGTGATGGTAATTATTGATTATCAACTTGGTAGGATCTGAAATTACCCAGGAGAGAGACCTCTGGGGCCACCTCTGTGTTGTTTTCTAGATTAAATTGACCTTGGGGCACACCTGTTGAGCACTCATCTACATTAGATCAATTGAGGTGGGAGGAGTCACCTTCTAAGTGAGTGACACTGTTCCCTCGGTTTGTGTCCTAGACCATGCAAAGGAGAACTTGAGCTCAGCACCATCACTCATTGTTCTCTGCTTCCTGGCTGTGGGTGTGTTGCAGGAGCTGCCTTGTGCCCCTGCTGCCATGATGGACATCCCGACAGTAAAGAAATCAGGGGATTCTGTACCGATGAAGCTTTGGTTGTTTACAGACTACAGAGAGCTAAGAATCATGTCAGCCAATGTTCCTCACTGACCAATGGTGCTGACATGCCTCATCCACCATACTGCTCAAGCACAGCTTTCCTACCAATATTTATCATGGGTGCTCACTGCATGTAGACTCTGATCTGCATGAAGAACTAAGAAGCCTTCCTATCACACTCGGATTTCAGAGTGAGTCTTCAAGAAAGGTTTTGAGAAACATAGAACTAGAATTGAAGTAACATTAAGCTGAACACATGTGAGTACACAAATACTTCATTGCTCTCTCATTGGAAATGGCCTCCACTGTGGGTTTCAGATCAAACTAGCTCTGAACCATGATCTTTGATCAAGAAAAACCTAGTCAGTAGTGTCTTCCAAAGCAATTAAAAAACATCTACAATAATAACAAAATGAATCTGGTCACTTTTACTTAATAGTCTAATTCCTATAGAACCATAAGGAAACTTAAGCCAAAATATAAAAACAATAAATCAAAGCATTAACTAGAAATCCCCAGGCATCTACAACTTGACAAGATGCTGACTTTATTCTCCTCGGGAGCCATCTTGACTTGAAGCCCATCAGGTGACTCATATTCCAATGTCTGGCACAGTCTCTCCGGTCCAAATCCCTGGGGGGTAGGGAAGTGCTCTCCACAGGCTTACGGTGATTAGCAAACCCTATGCAGAGAACCTTGTAAGAGTCACACCCTGAGGAAGACACAGTGTCTCCCATGAGCCCTTCTTGGAAGGAGTCTACATTCTGCCTCAGTCTGGAAAGGAAAGAAAAACAAAACAAAAACAACCACTGAAAATGAATTGGAGCTGCTCATTTAGACTGTGCAGTGATATTAGGCATTTATCCAGAACACTATTAATCTCTTCTTGCCTGGAGAAGGGAATGGCTATAAGGTCATTCCTGAGGCTGATTCCATGAAGCTCAGAGAGTCTTAAGGCCTTTCTGTGTGCAAAGGCCAACACAGGAAGAAAGTGCTCTAGAGGCTATCATATGGCATACAGGGGTGTGGCACAATGTTTAGGTACAAAACCACATTCACCTAAAAAAAAAAATCACCATTGTACAATAACATAGAGAATACCGTTGAGATAAGATTTTAAAGAAACGTTCACAGTTGTTGATAATCTTAGTTTGTTATTTTAACTGCCTTCCATGAGCTCTTTCCTAAGGAGGCAGCGGCCCCATCCTTCCAGCACCACCAGGAAGAGAGTAAATCAAGGCTTCGTGAGTCTATGCGTCTTCACAGGGTCATCTTAGAGATGATTGCAATCCATAGCCACTGTCAGCTGGAAAACAGGGAAGGCGCCTGATACATCTCAGTCCGCAGAGCGCAGAGCATGTGCCTGGAGTGTATGAAGCACAGGTCTCCTCTCCAGCACGGGCACTAGCCATGATGGCGCATTCCTGTAATCCAAGAACTCAGGAGACAGAGGCAGCAGGATCAGCAATTCAAGATCATCCTTGGACACGTAGGAAGGTTTGAGGACAGCCAGTGCTATATGAGATGCTGTCTGAAAAAGACATGAATAAATAAGTGAAACAAGATACAAAGAAGGTTGAGTTTTGAGAAGAATTTCCTTGCTAAAGTCTCTGGTAAGAGTTTATATAACCATCTTTTGGGAGGGGGGAATACAATTTTGTAGCATTTGAACAGCTACATGGAAAGTATTTTGCCTTCAGAGTCCGAGCCAGGCTGTCCTCTCCAAATGCCCATTGAGTCTGAGATCGACGGCAATTAGAATATAAGAGTTCCCTTTTCTTGCCACTACAAGACTGAAAGGCAGAGACAAGACTTGACCGCCAGGCTGTGCTTTATCCAGAGACTAGGAAATCTGGGAAGAGAGACTTGCTTGACACCTGCAACAGATCTATCCACCTGCCTTGTCCCACCTCTAGCTAGCATCTTTACATGGGCTCTGGAGGAAGGCCGTCAACCAGTCCAAACACTGGTCATGTCTCTTGTCGTGCGGTCAGCCTTGTCTCTGAGATTTCTGGTGCTGAAGTTTCTCTCAGGGTCTCATGTTCTTTTTCTTCATTATTAACCCTGCACGGCAGAGTTTACTTCTTCCAAAGGCCTCTGAGTCTTGAATTCTTCCCGAGGTACCTCCCAGGTTACGCTCAGGTTAGAGGCTAACTTGGAGCAAACCATGCCGATGTGGATGGGTTTGTATTCTGTAGCCTGATGCCACGAAGCAAGCTTAGTAAGTTGCAACTGGGTTCGCTTCTCATCTTCTCTAACTGGACAGGGAGAACAGATCCAGGTGTGTCTTAGGACAGATGGAGGTGACCAATGTGTCGTCCTAGGACACCACAGCTGTAAACAAGAATTCAACTAGTGCAAAAAGAGCAACACTCATATAGTAGGAGTTATGAAAGTACCCACTGCTGTTGTGCACACCAAGGCAAGAAAAGAGCGGTCTAGAAGCTCAGCTTGTGAGACCACAGCACCTAAGCATCTCCCCAAACTTTGGCCTCCCCAGTCAGTTCACAACACTTTCATAAGTTGGGAAACACTGGATGGCATTAAGTACTAAACAAGATGGCCGCCTCCTGAGGTGGGGCTCTCAGCACAGAACCCTTATGCAGCCTGTCTTTCTGACTGTCCTTAACTTCTCTGTGGCACTTCAACTCACCCCAGGTCACAGCTTATGAAGGCTGTGAGGCTTGTCTGCAGATGCTATAAGAAATTAAAGGATTCATGCCCCAAAAGGAAGCACGGTTCACCTACTGTCTGTTGGTCCAATGGCTATGGACCTAGATGGGTTTTTGGTTTCCCTAGGAGGAAACTCTTTTGTACTTTAAAGTAAGGTACACTGTTCTTAAATACTCAGAAACTTGGCCCTTCTCTTATTATAATTTCCATATTAGAAGTGATGGTATTAACCATTTATGGTCTGATTCCATGCACCTATCACTCCGGAAAGCATTGAAGTGACTTAATCCTTTATCACCACACTGAGAGGTACACACAGCTGTCACCTCCTCTTCACACCTGGGGAAGTGGGAGAGCAAAGTGCTAAGGTCTCCGTCAGTGCTCATGAGTCTTCTAAATAGTAAAGTTTCTGGTGAAAAAACCCTCAGAATACTATGTGATCTCACTATGGAACTCAGGTTAACTTCAACTCCACATTCTCCTGCCTCTTTTCAGGAATATGTAACAATAACGTCACACTGTCAGTGGTCCTCAGGCAGTCCACAGTGAGTCCAACTTAGATTTCACTAAAATACTGGGTTGTATGTCACCACCAGAAAGAGACCAAGGTACATGAAATACAAAATTTAAGACTCATTTAACATTTTTCTTCTAGACATTTTATACACACGAAAGAGTTTCGTCTTCCCAGCAGCCAATGAGCTTGATCGGGCTATGATCTTCCATCTTGTAAGGAAGAAGTTAACCGAGGAAAAGTTAAGTGACTCGCCCAAAACCACACAGTTAATAAATGGTAGCAACGGAGCTTGACTCGGGCAGTTTGCTTTGGGTGTGTTCCCTTGGCCACTATGCTTGGCACTTTTTAAATCAAGAAGGAACTCAGTCCTCATCTAACTCTGGTATACCATGTCCGCTCTTGGATGAGCTTCTGTCAGAATTTTATTATGTGGGCCTTTGTGTCTTTACTACTCCACGTCCAGTGACTAATGTACTCTTTGCCATCCAGGAAGCAGCCGAGAAACAGCCAAGTGAAGGACACATGATCATTTCCTGTGAAACTTTTCACACACAGCTTTGGCACTGGGGCACTCATTATTTTAATGCCTGGTTTTCCTGTCAGTGCATCCCATTTCTTGATGTATCTTGGTGTTATATACATTGGGCAGGAAGTATGCAGGCATTCTACTGTCCTTGGGAAATCTGGCTCACCCATGTATTCGGAAAACTAAGAGCATTCCCCCAGGAATTTGAGGACCAAAACTCAAGGTTATTGAAGTGACAGCTGTTCCCAAGGGCTGTTTGTGCTTTCTGGAGAAAAGAATTTTTTTTCACTTCTCTTTTAAGGCATAACTTTAAAAGGCAGAGATCCGAAAAATTCACAAGATTCACTGTCTAAACTCTGCAAGCACATCGTTTAGGCTGCAGGCCATGGAGAAGCTGTAGTAAGGTCAGGGTTAAAGATTGAACACTCTAAGACAGTTTAGACAAGGCTTTCACCCACAGTCAATGCTCTCAAGCCGAATTCCAGGGCCGTAAGCAATGATAATATTATTTAACATGTAGGATAATTCTTTGTGGACAATAACCATTAGTCAGTGGCACCCCACGGTTCTGACACATGCTTAACGATGACTAGTTTACAGAGGCCCACACTAAAAAGGTGAGAGGTGTGCTCAAGGTCACAGGCCGAGTTTGTGCTTCAGCCAGATTGATGTGTGCAGTTTTTCTGATTCAATCTCTATCCTATTCCACAAGACAGGACTTTTTTTTTTTTTTTGCCAATAGCTTTTCATTTCACAACCTGAATACACAAAGTCTGTCAAGCATTGCTTGCAGTCCTCAAATTGTTTATGGAAGACGTGGAGTAAGGGAGCCACAAGTGGTAGGTTGTTTTCCTTGGGCACACCTCCAGTCCATGGCATCTTTGGTGCCCTGCCAAAACTTTGAGTCTCATTACTTTATAAAGTATGGAATAGATGGCTGTTTTTTCAACTGATGAGAATGATTGAGGATTAAACAGAATCATATGTAGATAGTTGTTGCTAGGAATTAATCATGTCTTGGGTAGCCTTGAGTACTTGAGTTTGCAAGTACTCAAATTCTCACTGCAGTCTATTCAAAGACACTTGGTATTGCATGCCTGCACAGTATACTGTTTCATAGAGTAATAATTAAAAATGCCCATTGGCTTGTCTTCATAGAGGAGAGCCTGCAAGAAACCAAGAAACAAATATATAGATGTAGATTCTGGTGGGACAAATTTCATGAAGAAAAACAAACGAGAAGACAGAGAAGGGAGGCTCATTCCTCTCTCAAGAGCACTCAGAAAGAAGGTCATAGTTAGCAGAGGGCTTGTTACCCACAAGCCCACTGGGCTTGTTTAGCCTTTCCGAAATGATGAGGAATCCACAAAAGCTGGAATGGGCTTAAAGAAACAGAATCAAAGGACGGAGCAGAGCAGGCCACCCATCACTGGTTGTAAGGCCCAGTAGGAATTTTTGAGTTTATTCTGAGGCAGCCTAACATTTCAAACACGACATGTGTGACATGAGGTTGTTTATGTTTTAACATAATAATAAAGTCTAGAGCATGAGTGACAGCAGGGAAACGACATAGGATGGTATTGTAGCTAAAAATGATGGGGGGTAGGGGTGAGGGCGGCTGGAGAGATGGCCCAGCAGTAAAGAACACTGGATGTTCCTGCAGAGGACCCAGCTTTGCTTTCCAGCACCCATATGTATGTCCAATAGCTCACATCGGCCTCTAACTTTATTTCTAAGGAATCTGACACCCTCTTCTGGTCTCCATAGGCACCTTCAATTATGTGCTTACACACACACAACACACACACACACACACACACACACACACACACACACACACACACTTCCTTGAAATGACAGCATAAAGCAAAGAAACAACAACAAAAGCCAGATTTAAGCTGTATTTTGGCATGGTTGAAGTGTACTAAGACATTGGCTGTTAAGGGTCAGGAAGGGAATTCAAGTTGATGTTGCCAGCATGTTGAGTTATTAAAAGATCATGGTGGTGGATGCCATTCCCTAAAGAAGGGAAGAGAAAGAAGTACATGGGAAAGGCCCAAAGTACTTGTTGTGAGCAATAGAAAGAAACAGACCAGAAGAATGGTGAAGGTTTTAGAAGGATTAGCAAAGCAGTATTTCAGGGAGGAAGAAGAAAAAGTTGTGTGCAGGGCCTCTGAGCTCTTGGATGAGGGTGCTTTCTATGTCAGTGGGAAGGTCACTCTGTGTCTGTGGGATTAGTTGAGTGGCCTCCCGAAGGCCAGGTCTTCTTGTTTGCACAAGCACTCCTTTAGCTCACAAGCCTAAAGTCAACAGTTTAGTGGGGCTGATTGGAGCTTCTCTGTGGCTCACCTGCACATCTGGTGGTCTGTTGTCACCAACACACAGGGACATCAGATGGAGGTAGGCAGATGGGAGCTTTGTTCTTTCTGCCTCTGAAACGTTACCCTTTCTTCAATAAGAATTAATTTCTCAAACGAAAAGTCTAAAAATGTTTCCTTGGTTTAAAATTTCACTTCTTTTTTTATGTCTTTCATGATATGGATGCAAAGCCTTACTGTTGATGTTATTTTTATAAAACAGTGTTGTTTTGGCTTATTTTTGAACCCAGCGATCACACAAATACAAGGCTTCACAGCACAATCTGAGAAGTTCAAGTCTGTTCTTAACCCTCTGTGCTATTTTGTCGTACTCCCAGCAAACTTTGCAGCAATATTGCACGTTGTAGCTTTCCTCCTGATCTTCCTTTGACCCCTACCCTCCGAATCTTCTGGCTGTCAGGAAGTCCAGCCCTATTCTTTCTTCTGCTCACTGATTGGCTGTCAGCTGCTTTATTGACACATCAGGGGGACAACTAGGGAACAGAATTGACACAACATTTAGATAGGAAATCAGAATTTAAGCTACACAATAACCTCGCCCCTACACTTTACCCTTGTCTTCAAAATTCTGTGCTATGGGATTCAAATATGAAAGGTTGTCTGTGCTATGGACTTAGACACAAGGAGATGTCTGTGCTTTTGATTCTTCAGGCCTGTGGACTGTATTCCACTCCCTGAGACAATTCCACAGAATTGTACCCTCACAATCTGGCATGACTCCAGAAGCCATTAAGGTTTCCACTGACAGATTACGTGCACTGTAAGGATGAGATTTCAGCTTTGCTTAACATTGGGTTCCTGCACCAACTTCCCCCAACACTGCCTTCCTCCATAAAATATTTGCATGAATAAACTCAACCCAAATCTCATTTTTCCTTTTTATCTAGAAATTCTCTATTGAATTTTGGGGAGTGCCCCCCCCCCGGGGGTGGTGGTGTGATGACTAAATATGTACTGCCTTGGTCCAGTAAAGCTCTGTCGTCTGTTGACTCAGGCAGAAGTAGAGTATTTACTAAGGCAACAGAATCAGCCAGTCCTTTGCCCTTCGGATCTGTAAAGTGGAACACTAGAAAGCGGCTCACTCACAGAAGCACAAGAAGGAATGCTTTCTGCCTCTTCCTGGTGACATGCATGGCACACTGACTTCCACGCTGCTGGACCACAAAGGAGAAGTGGACAAATGTGCAGTTTATTATTCTGTCTGTCAGTTGTTTCTTCTACCAGGGAAACTTTCCATGTAGCAGAAAGGATGTATGTAGCCTTTAAGCAGACAAGCCTGCCAAGATTATTGCATCAGATCAGTATAAACCTCTCGACGTGACATGCTTAAAATTCTCTTCCATTTATGGTGATTGTTCACCACATGGTGGTCTTATTTTATAGAACAAGAGCCATATGTGAAAGGTGACAATAATGCCAAGCTATACAGTGAGGTTGCAAAGGGCTGCATGGACCTGTTTGCTGCTATGTGACAAAGCACATGAGTAGTCACTTAACAAGGGGAAAGGTTTGTTTGGGCTCATGGTGTCAAACTTTTGGTGCAGGTTTGCCATGTCCTGCTACTTTGGGCATATATCTGAGGGTTTCTTACGGCAGCAGCAAGTGGATAAAGGTAACTGTTCATGTCATGGTGGCTGGGAAGCAAAGACAAGGGCATAGGAGGGGCCAAAGTCCCAGCCTCCTTCAAGATACATCCAGAATCATCTACCTGCCTTCACCAGGCTCCAGGTCTAACAAGCTCCCCTGTCCCTGTGATGGGATCCATGCACAAAATACACCAAACAGTGTGCATGCAGTTAGGATGCTTCTCTAGCAAGCATCCACCGAGGGTACCCACGCCAGCCTGGCCCTTGACTGAGGGCTGTCCACAGACTTGGCTGGGAAATCAGAGGATGCTGAGCTGCAGGGCAGAATGTATAAGGAACAGAACTGAGGTGTTGATTAGATTCTTAGCATTAAGTCGACTTTAAAGGGGGGAGGTTGAGGCTGTGGGTGTAGCTTTGTGGTAGAGTTTTGCTTTGGCAATTTTCACCCCTGACTTTGACCACTAGTGGCACAAACATGAAAAATAAAATAAAATAAAAAGACAAGATTTGTTTAGTCTTATCAATAAATCTCTGGTTTATCTCATTCTAATGAGTTGTTTGTATCAATAAATTATGTGTCCCATGAGATGGGAACAAGAGAGGAGGAATTCAGACATCTGACAACTAAAGTTGCAAAGAAACACACACCTCAGGGCACACAGAGGTACGGGTGCTGGGAGTGAGAAGATTCTGAGGAAGTCTGCACACTGCTGTCCTGTGATGCCCATAGCGACACACAATGACTCACAAACATAGCCAGTCTCTGTGGGGAAAAAAAATCAGCTCACAGGCACAGCCAGGTGCTTAGACAGCTTCTTCCTCAGCTGCGGATGAAGCTGGTGACAATACGTGTCAGCTTCTCAGACTGTGGTAAAAACCTCCTGTGGAGGTATGGAGCTGAATTTAGGGGTCACAAAAAATTGTCAGCAGCAAACAGTTTCTGATCACACGATCACTAAATATTAGTTCAAAACCAAAGGCATAATGAATCTGGACTATTTCTGGCAGTGCTGGCTTGTGTCACATCACGTGAATTTGCTGGGCCTTGGCTCTAAAGTTACAATATGCTCAGTTTGCACCATGCGTGTCCTTATGCCTCATAAGGCCACAGAGGCTGCCTGGAGGACTTCAGTTCAGACTTGGACCATTGTTAACTTACGAGATTCGGTGTCTTCACTGTCCCTACATGGCTTCTGCTCTCACAGAAGCAATTGAGGAAGCACAGAAAGCAAAGGCTTTCGGTACTTTTACACTGTCTTCTGTAGCATGTCTGAAACCAAAACATTTGGATTGCACGGTGGTAGAACATTTGGCTTTAAAGATTGTTGTTTGAGCCACTGACTTGAGTTTCATAAAACTAGTCAACTTTGGCTTTCCAAGGATTTCTGAAGTGACACACTTCGATCATTTTTTTTTTTTTTACTTTGTATTTATTTATGTGAAGCCATATCTCAGCATTGACCGCTACAAACTAAACATCAGCCCTGAGGTCTTTCAGATATGCAAAATACTTCATTCACAACATTATGAAGTAGTCAAGATTTAGTTCTTTATTAAAAATATTATTGTTGTGTGTGTTACGTGTAGGATCATGTGCGTCACATACATGCACGTAGAGGTCAGAGGGCAGCTTTCAAAATGAGTCTCTTTTCTCCTTTCACCTAGTTGAGGCAAAATCTCTCTTGTTTCTGTTGAGCTGCAGACTCGGGTAGCTGGCCTGTGGACTTTGGGACAATTCTCCTGTCTTCATCTCCTTTCACACTTTAAAAGTTCTGGAATTACAGAGGAACACTACCTCTTCTGGCTTTCCTATGTGCGGTCCAGAGGTCAGTCTCAAGCCATCAGGCTTGTTGCAGGCACATTTACCTGCTGAGCCACCTCCCCAGCACAAGATTTAATTCTGTATGAAAAAAACAAGCAAGCATAGTCATCTCATTAATTATGAATTTGCTTTCACCTTTAATATGTATATGCCCAACAGTTGTTTAAAGAATATTTGTGGATGATTTTTATCAATAAATATCTGATTTATACAGTACACACACACACACACACACACACACACACACACACACACACACACATTCCTGGGATTGTACAAAGCAATAAATTCGCAGTGTTAAGATATTCCAATAAGAACCATTTGTCATAAAGTCCTTTTACCTTGGTGGCCTGGCCAAGGACAATTAGCATCTTTATTCCAATCTAGTTACTAATCTTAACTCATATTTTTCACAGAACACAGTAAATATATCTGTGTATCTATGTACACGTGCATGGGTAACAGAATGAAGTGAGTTAGAGTCTGTAGCAGAGTTCGAGAGACTCCACAGCAGGTTGAGAGGCTGTAGTGATTAGCTGATGAACCAGACGAAAGCACCCGGGTGCTGGAGCTGAGGCAGTCAAGCTGGAGAGTTCAGCTTGGCCTGAGGCAAGAAGCTGAGCTAGGGTCAGGCCGAGGTCCAGACCTGCAAACTGGTGGACAACCGACAACGATGGAGGATGGCACTGAGTCAGGGACTCATCTCGGTCCTCAATGCACACAGCAGGTGTCAGATGATAGGCTGGTGTGGGGCCGAGTGCTGTGTGTCACAGTGCCTAAGCATCCATCACTTCATGAGGTGCAGGCAAGGACGTTACAATGCTTTCTTCAGTGTTGGCATGCCTGACAAGTTCTTGGATCTGTCTCCCAGATATGATTTTAATAACACCCATGTGCTGCAGCAACTTTGATTTTTCTTAAAACAAAGAACAAAAACAACAAAGACTTACAGGGCATCTCCCTCTCTGTTCCCATGAATAAATCCCTTAACTGTCTGTGCTTGGTGGGTGGTGCCTGACAGATGGTACAGGATATCGGTACATCTATCCATCTACAAAACAGATTAAAAATCTACTTGCAAAATGGAGTCTACTAGGGAAAGGTTCAGACTGAAAAAGCACTGATTTATACACTTAGCGCAGGGCGTAGTCGGCTTTCAACACTGTGCCTTCTGTCTTTAGCATTTGCGTTTCTCAGTCACATCCTCCTTGTTTGCTTGTTTGTTTTGGGGCTGTGTTGCTCTTGTCTTCTTCAGATAGAAGGTTGGAGAAACAAAGGGTTCAGGGAGACAAAAACCCAAGACTGTGGATAGTGTGTGAGTGGTTACTTTTTAAAAAGTATGTATTTGTTTTGTGTCAGACAATCAAGTTTTCATTTATTTTTGAGTTGAGTGTTGTTCATTAGGATTTTTTAGGAGGAGGAAATTACCTTTGGAGAGACTTCATTTCTTCAAAACTCTCATCAGTCTCACCGCCCCCATCACAGAAAGAGTTAGACCAGCCAATGTTGTTCTAACTATAAAGGACTGGCAGGGAAGGTTTCAGCTGGTGTCTGTGAACTCAAGTTCATGGCTCTCCGGGCTGTCTGTAATAAAGCAGATGAGGAAAAAGAGCTCACAGCAGGAAGGAGAGCACTTCGCCTTGCTCTTGGTGTGTGCAGAGCGATGGGCAATGGGGCACAGGTGAGCTGTCCGTGCCTCCGCAGCCTTCATGATGACAAGTGTCACACACATCCATGAGTTCACTTTCCACACCCACCGCCACCAAATAGTTTTCAGAACTTCAAGCCACCGCAGCTAAATAGCCATGGAAGGATGCTTAGAAGAGGAACATTGGGCAGACGCTGAGGGAAAAAGTCCTCTGTGAGAACTATTAAATGTAGAGTAAACACTCTCGGGGAGGGGATGACTGGATGTCTCTGCAGCTTTAAAACTGGGGCTAGACCAAGTGTTGGATGAGAAATGAAGGCATCAATTCCTGGCCGGAAACTGAGCTGGGTGATGTAATGGTCTTTTCCCTCTGCATCCCAGGGCCTCTTTGATGTATCTACTTAAACAGAAACTTAGCCCAAAAGCAGTATTTGGATGTGGGGAAATACTCAACTTTCAGTGGAAACTTCACCAGAGGAAGCCTGCAGTGAACCTTCTAGCTTTCTTCTAGAGCTGACCATGGAAAGAACGGGACGGCCATCTGATGGGCTTTCTGGCACATGTTCGTTGAGGTTGTTCTTTACTGTGTGTATGTCTTGCTGTGACCAGAGGTCTGCTTCTCACAAAAACAAAATAGTTTTTATGTGCTTATTACTGCTAACCACAGTGTGTGCAACCACCAGTGGCTGCTTTCTTCCTTGCCTGTGTGCAGAGTAATAGGTCCAATGTACCGGGCTGAAGAATATTCTAGAAGGTCTTTAGAATTAAAGAATGTGATGGGGAAGAGTGAAGCAGATTGGAACGGCCACTATCAATGGAAGCCAGCGGCTTCTCAGATGATGGGATGGTTTCTGTAAGGGTGGTGCTGTCTGGGAGGAGAGTGCGGGGCCTTACATACCAAGCAGTCCCATGTTGCAGCGAAAGTGAGTGAGGACAAACCTAAGGGGGATTCGACTGGATGTGATGACCTGGCTCTTCTGATTGATAATTTTCATGTATTCATTTACTTTCAGGTTTTACTTAAATGTGACTATCATTTAATCTCAATAGGCTTGATACCTGTAGGCCACAGTACTTGATTTCTTCTTGTGTTAGGACTGTGGCTGTAGGAGTTACATGGTTTCGGAGTATTTCATCCCTCCTTCCCTTGTTAGGGAGAGCATGGCTGGTTGGTGGTGAAGGGCTCATATTTAGCATGTCTGAGAGAGATTTTCCTTTCGGATATGCTTGTTTTATTTATGCAAACATTCCTTATACTATTGTGCCATTATCAAGGTTAAGGTAATCTTACGCAAATGCACATCTCACCTCCTAGGAACACTTGGGGAAGATAACAATGCAGGGGATCCTCCCAGGTAAAGAAGCTAAGGATGCTTCTGGAGCATTCAAGCTCCACCCACATCTGCCAGGAAGTCTTGAGCTGTGGCAGGTTAGGAGGATGGCAGTCTTGGAGGTTCCAGAAGTCCTTGAGAGCATTGGCCATTGGCTAGCATGTGTGACCTTGGCAACCATGCCAGAAATTTAATGGGCACTGAAGTCAGAGTCACACAGTGGATTGCCTCTAAGTCCCCTTGCCAATAGGTATCAGCACAGAAGCATGACATGTGGTGCCTCAGGAGCATGGCAGCAGATCCTAGAGACCATGTCCAAAGTTCCAATGGGCCTTAGCTTTGTGCTATGGGACTCCCAGCTTATGGCTGGATCATTAACATATCAATGACTTCTTGAGGTTGGTTCATTTGAATATCAAAGCCTGGTCCTATCTTACAAGCATTTCATTATTCTAAGTCACACAAGATGGTTTTCAAGTTGCACAAAATGGCTTCACTTCTAGAGCAGTTTGGAGGATTCTGGGTAGTTAACATAAAATGAGCAAAAAAAAGGACTTTTGTGATTTAATTAATTGTAAAGATAACTTAGTGTGTGCTCATTTTTTTTTTCCACCTGGGTGGTCATAACTTATCTGTTTCTCTGTCTCCCAGCTCAAGTACACCCTGTCCTGCGTATAAAAGTACGACGTGAGAAAAGGTCTGCTCCTCCCTTTCTCAGAGGTGCAGGACCAGAGGGACAAAGCAAAGATTCCTGCATCCCAAGCCAGTGGTCACATATGGCACCTGCCTTTCCGTGAAACAATGAGCTAACTCACACAGGAGCGGTCTGCACATAACCTGGCCATAAAACCGCATTATATATCCCCAGCTCTCTGTCTCTTCACCTATAGTCTCTCTATCATTCTCCTGAGAATTTTATAACTCAGTGACCAAGAAAGAAAATATGCTTTTTCCGGAGGCCAGGGTCACCCCAAAGTAGAACTCCAAACTCAAGTCAGCACAGGTTCTGTAGCCTCCACGGCTATGAATTAATGAAAGGACATTTCATATGTCTTGCATTCTCTGTGTGTCCCTTAGTATGTTTAAGAACTAGAAGAACTCTGGGCTAGAGAGATGGCTCAGAGGTTAAGAGCACTGATTGCTCTTCCGGAGGTCCTGAGTTCAAGTCCTAGCTACCACATGGTGGCTCACAACCATCTATAATGTGATCTGATGCCCTCTTCTGGCCTTCAGGTATACAGGCAGGCAGATAAATAGCAGCCCAGCTGCTGCTATGTTTTCTCTTTGTGACATGCGCTTTCCAGGCACCACACCCATCTGACCAGCAAGAGCGCACCCATATCACCAAATGTCTCCTGGAAAGATAAGTAATTGGATTAATTGCAATCCCTTGTAGCACTGAGGTAGTCATTATACATTTAAATTAGTTTAGTATGTTAAGATAATTTTTATTGACTTAGAGCCTGGAGAAACAAGGAAATTTCAGGTCAGTGACGTAATCCATCTATTGCAGGCATTTGTCAGACAAGGACGAGGCAAAGGGATCAACTGTAAAGGTGGCAGATGGGAGTAAGACAGTGCATCCTGCGTCCAGTCTTGCATAGCTCTCACTTAGAATTTTAGTAGTGTTACATGTCTCAAAATATTTGGTTTTTTATTGTTTTGCCATACACAAACATTTACCTTGTTATGCAGCCAACCTAATTAATTTTAGTTCCAACACATATTAAAATCTGTTTCAGAACTGACTTTTAGGATTGGGTTTTTTTTTTTTCTTTTTGTTACATAGACTTTAAGAACTATCAAGAGACCATACCAGTAGCATCAACAAAAAGCAGACTTTGCTCATTTGAGTACATTTGCAGATAATAAAAATTATGCTCATTATTCAGTTTGGGTTCAAGGGATGAGGCTCGGTGCAGAGGGGCTGCCTGGCGTGGCCAAAGCCTTTGCTCAATCCCCCAGCGCCCACAGGGGGCAAAAACTAAAGGACAAAGATGTCCCCAGTGGCACAGCGCTTGCTCAGCACATGTGAAGAAGCCCTAGCTCCCCTGGGAACACGCTGGGGTTCACTACTCAGCCTGTAAGTTGGCATATTGTCTTTCCAAGGCGGGAGGCCCTTCTAAATTCAGAATATTCACCAAACGGCTGACTGACAACAGAATCACCTCTTCTACAGAAGGGTCACTTCCTCCCGTGGACATCTTCCATGGGCACAGTCTGAGGACAGACAGACCCCCTCACCACACACCGGACTGTGGTTTCCCAGCAATGAAATTCCAACGTCTTCTGAGTTTTAAATGCAAGTCTATGTTGCCAGGAAACTCCTATCGGGAAAACCGATCACAGGTGCCTTCATTTCCTGCAGCACTGAGACCGCCTGCCTGCCCAGGCCTGGGGTGATTTTTACAGCAGGAGCAAATCAGTTTCCCCCAGCTCCCGCAGCAATCACAGTAACACACCTGCTGACTGGAGCCCCAGGAAACACATTTTTCTTCACTTCTTTTTTCCCTCCCCCCTTTCCAGTTAAAAATTACAGTACATCTATAAAATCATTCCCTGAGCTCAATACCGAGTCCATCGGAAACTGTGGGCCCCGGGAAAATTCTGCTTTCGCCTTTGCAACCACACCATACGCACCATTTTACACAATCTTTTCATTATCCGTCTTGCAACATATCAAAAATAACATTACATTTCTCTTTAATTTCAAGCCAGCCCATTTTGTTCTTCTGGGACAGCACACATTTGAAAGGCTGAACCGGGTTTTTTATTTATGCTCTCTTTGTTTGGTTAAAAGAAAAACTGAGACGGAACTTCTGAGCTCTTTTCATAGCTGTGATTAGACAAAACCAAACGTCTGAAGCAATGAAATTTATAGGACTATAAATCACATTCCAACTTGAGAGCCTGAAAAATCGCAGAGATGCAAGGACTGGACAGGGGGATGTTCATCCCTGCTACATGAAGACGCATGTTCCTCCGTAGACTGATGACCACGTGATTCCTAGGGTTTCCCCCAATGGGCCCACTCAGGTACCTTTGTGGTCACACACCCTTTTGCAGAAAACAAATTAAAGACAAACTGCTCCTGGTGTGGGATCTCAGTTGGGCTGGAAACGCCGTCCTAAATCTCCGGAAATCTTTAGAATGATGTGCAAAGCAGCCGCAGAATTGTTCCACGCTCCAATTTGGTTTTATTTTAGAATTGCTTATGTTACTGGGATTTATAAGTGTTTCGTTCCATGAAGAGACTGGCATACCTCTTCAGCCCTCAGAACAGACTTGGATGGAAACACTGTTCTCTCATGGCACGGGGTCTCTCTGAAGCCCTGCAGAAGGCTGTCTCAAAGCACAGCCTTGACCCTGTCTGGAAAATCGCTAGCAGACAAATAGGCCAGAAGGAAGTGAATATGGGTTTTCATTTTTCTCTGTGTGCAACCTCTCTGCTCGGAAGCTCCGTCAGCGGAGGCTGTAGATGAGAAACGGTTTTCATTCTGAGGGTTACCTGTGCATGGAGACCCCCGGGTTCCGTCTCACTTGTCTTCAAAAGCTATATTTGTTTCATTTGACTGTTGAGGGGGCTTTAAAGAGCAAAGCGTTTCAAAGGTTACTCCAGTCACTTCCATTCCCATTAAAAGCAGGAGAGAACCAGCAGAGAGGGGTTGATATGTGATCCTCAGAGATAGGGTCGCTCCGCTCAGAAATGTGTCTTGTTGGCCCTGTAAAATGCACCTCACTGCGGGTGGATGCTCAGCACATACAATGTCTCTGAAATAGGCCGGCGGCATTCCGCAGGCAGCAGAGCGATTGGTAGAAGCCTCAGGCTCTTTGAGAAGGCATTTGCTATACCATGCTGAGCAGTTGCATACACACAGCATATTTATTCTTCAAAGATTTTTCATCTTTATTCTTTGGGACGTTGCACCAAATACAGTGGTACACACTTGTAATCCCAGCATGTATGTGACCATGAGGCTGAGGCAGGAAGATCTCTACAAGGCTGAGGCCAGCCTGAGCTACAAAGAGACACACAAGACACTCATATCAAGTGTGTTGTGAGTGTGTGTTTTGGATGGGGTCTCGTGCAGTGCTGGCTCGCCTTACTACATGTAGCTGCCTCTGCCTCCCAAGTGCTAGGATTGCAGCACCAAGCATGGCTTGCACCTTCTTTGTCTCACAGGTTGTTTTGAATTCGATCTGGATTCTGCTGAAACAGTCACGAACGGATAGAGTGACTAGTTTTCAACCTTAGTTAAAAGCAATTATTTGCGTCAGTTTTAGATTTTACTTTATGCACCACGCCTTTATGGGTATTGCTTTACACATATTATGCATCATTCCAAATATCAAGACTCTAAGAAATTTATTTAAAACTTACACAAACAAAAGTCTAGAAATATGGCGGGCTTTATTTTGCCCCACATAGCACAATTACTGACATGGCAACACCAGTACTCAGGGCCCAGGGCCAGTGTGGAGGAAACACACATGGCCAGTCAGGTGTGAGGTCAACACCTGTAACCACACCAAGTGGGAGACTCAGGCAGGAGGATCACAAATCACAATAACAAAGATAGAAACTAAAGTATTGTCAATATTCTGCAGTGTCCATGCCAGCCGTCTTTTCTCTGTCTGTGATCTTGGAAGTTCGATTTGGGTCTTCTTACTTCTGAATTCTGTCTTACTATAATCCAACATGTTTTCAAAATATTTAGTTTTTATCTTTGTTATTGTGTGTGGGTTGGGGAAATCTGTGCATGTGAGTTCAGTGCCCGCAGAGGCCACATGTGGGTGCTGGGAACTAAACATAGGTCCTCTGCAAGAGCAACATGTGCCCTTAACCACTGGGTCATCGCTCCAGTCTCCTAGTCAAGCATTCTATGAAGAAAATTGTGCTATTTTGACTCAGGAAACCCTTTTCTTCCTCTCTGTCCACATTTCCGATAGCAGACAGCTGTTTGCTTTTGAGCAGACGCAAAGCTATTCTTTCTTGTGTAAAACAGTCACTACATTTGAATGCTTCCTGTGCATTGGGCTAAGAACGTAAGCCATTGCAGACTGAGGTCCAGTGAATCAGAGAAGATGCCTGACAGAGCTAAGGGAAATACACACAGTCGCACCTTCTCCTGTGCTGAACTTCTGGTCTGGGGTCACTGGAGAAAAAAAGAAAAGGGGCTTTAACTTATACTGAAATATCTCCACATGTCCAGGCTGAACTTCTGTGTTTACTTCATAGACAGATATCTCGGCAGACAGAGTTGCGTAGTTGCTTGCCTATCATAGGATGTAAGAGACTATACTTATCCCTGGGCAAAGGATTTAATGGAAATTAATTTAGCCCACAGCCACCTGCATAACACCTGCCTGTATATGTGAGGGGGTTTCAAAGGCAAGTGCTCTTCCACTCACAGCCACTTGAATGCCATTGACCCAATTGTCCCCACATCCTAAGCCCTACCCTTTGCTTTATTTGGAAAAGAGACTGTGGCTGAGAGTATTGATGAGGACGCACCCTAGTGAACTACCCCAAACCCTCTCCTCTTCTTTCCTTCTTCTGGGCCCAGAGACTATTTTGAGCCCAAGAGATAAAGTAGATGTAAATAAAGGACCACTGAGGTTGCTCAGATGGCAAAGACCTGCCAACCTGAGTTTAGCCCCTGAACCCATGTGAAGGTGAAAGGACAAAGCCAATCACTCATTGTGCTTTGATCTTCTACCCACCTGCTCCTCCCACGTTCTGTGAGTCCTCTCTCTCTCTCTCTCTCTCTCACACACACACACACACACACACACACACACCCATCATCATCATCACCATCATCATCATCATCATCATCAGATATGCACCTGTAAAGAGGATAGCATGATGGATGCCCGTCGCCATCAAATCACACAGAAAAACATTTGCCTTGGAATGATGTGTGTTTAGTTTGAGATCAGAGGCAAGGCCTGGAAGAGCAGAAGTCTAAGGGGGCTCCTGGTGCCCTCAAAGACCTTTATACAGTGATGCCCTAGGAAACCATGATGCTTTT
Source organism: Acomys russatus (assembly GCF_903995435.1). Taxonomy (NCBI): domain Eukaryota; kingdom Metazoa; phylum Chordata; class Mammalia; order Rodentia; family Muridae; genus Acomys; species Acomys russatus. Next base: position 17,278,330 of record NC_067151.1, read on the forward strand.
TTGTTGTCGTTGTTGTGTGGCCTCAAGCACAAGAGGCAAGTGACCTGCCATTGTGCATCCCTTAATCCACCTATCACATGCTGACGTGTTGTCACAACCAAGGTTAAGCCTAACTAACACACACAATAATTGGCTCACAAATGTTGTCTTATGAGTTGAATGGATTTATATGATTGTTCAATGTGCATATCTCTTATCATATGGCCTTCTTGGGGGAAATGACTGAAGGAAATTATTTGAAGTATTCATGAACGGAACCACCTTTGTTCTTTCCCATTCCCCTGTGCAGAGATGAACATGGCTATCTGCAGTAGTTTTAATGGTGAAAAAGACATTACATTTACATCTCTCCACTTTCTAGAGCAAATACTATTTTGATTGCTTCTAAACTATGCATTACAAAATCTAAAAGCCAATGTGTTGATTTTAATTCTATGAGTATTACATTATATTGCTAATTTTTACTGATAAAATATAATTATATTAATTATCATTTAACCACCCAGTATTTCCCTTATTGGTTACTTATAAGCCTACCTTGTCTGCACACATTTTGAGGAATGTTAATATGACGTTATGTCTTAGCCATGCACCCCATGAGTGTGCCTCTCTACAGCTTGGGGGTTTCCTTCCTTGTGTGCTGCTCCTGTTTTATGATGTCTCCTGCTGGATCTGTGTCTCTCAATTAGCCCCCAAGAGAAGTCTTTCCTGGCTGCACTGGGAGATGCTCCCACCCTGAAAGGTAAACCAGACCTCCCGCAGCTCACCCTAGCCCTTCCCCAAGGGATGACTTACTGCTCTGCATTTTTTTCCTGATCTAGGGGAACAGTTCCTTTTCAATTAGCTAGATTTTAAGACAACATTATCTAGCTCATTGCCTTAGCAGCACAGCTACTGCCACTCCTTAGGAAAATGTTTGTGAAAAAGTCTAGAACTTTAACGATCAATCAACTCTCCTCTTGTGTAGTCTCCCCCACATAAGTCTCCTAATCACCTTTGGGTCCTCAGGTGTTCAAATCAGCAGAGCACTTCCTGCCACTCCTTTTGTGTCACAACCCAATGGGGCAGTATGACTGAGTATGTTCACGGTGTCTTTATTTGAAACATTTAAAAAGCATACTGTGGAAGTGTAACTACACCTTGATGTAAAAGCATACCCTTTAAGGGGTCCTCGCTGCCTGATGAGGCAGGTAGAGCTGACATTGTATTTCAGATGCTGGGGGAAGGAGGGCTGCAGAGGCAGGAGCTGCCAAGGAGTGAGAGTGGCCCAATTGGGGTGGAGGAGTCTCGCAAGCATGTCTAAGGAGCACGGAATGACAGGTAATCTCTCAGTAAGACTGATGGAGATGAGTGATACCTATGAAATGCTACACAAACACATGTGCGCGCACACACACACACACACACACACACACACACACACACACACACACACACACACACACTGATAAAGCTACATAACTGAATCTTCACAAGATAATATTGCCCTTAGTGGATTCACTGTGTGAGTGAGGTGAGGAATAAGGGAATGCCCACTTGTCTATCCAAGTTTTCTCAAAAAGAGCTGTGGGGAAGTGACCACAGGCAGAAATGGGCTAGAGGCTGGGACAGGCATGCCTTCTTAATTAATCTGTGCGTTAGTTGCAGACACCAGGCAGACCAAAAGGATGACACTCGTAATTTGTCATTCATTGCTTTTTCAGATCTGTTCTCAGACATTTCCCTGTGTGCCAGCAGAGGCCTTGGAGCTTTTTCACGTCCTTTGTGACAGCATCCTTGTCTGGCCCCAGCATTCCATCCCTCTCAATTTGCAGTCCTTACTGCTTCTCCACAGACTTCCTGCTTAGTCCTTCACATCTCACTCTAACCAAAGCAGGCATTAGAACAGACTCCTGTCCAGGCTCCTGAAGCAACTCTGTGAGTCACTTTGCAGCCAACTGGCAGTGATAGTCATGTTATTTATTGCTTAAACATATTCATGTAAAATTCAGTATGGACAGCTTCGTAAAAACCAAGGCAAGGATGCCGACAAACAGACTGATCCACCTGCAGTTTAAGGGGCATTTCATCTCTGGCTCCAGCTGAGCGGTTAGTGTCCGCCTACAACGGCCTTTCCTGGTAAACCTTGGCTTTGTCTATCCTGGTGATGCACTTGCCAAATTCAAAGGGGGGGGGGGAAGTGCCTGCTCACATCTCCAGATGTTTACTTTTAGTTTAAAAAATGAGGAGATCTGGGGTCCATGGATAAAGGCTGTGGAAGGGGCTGCTGTACTAATGATAACAATGAAACAGCACGGGGTCTTGGAGACAGCCTTTCCTCAGGGTTCTGAGCTGACTCTGAAACTACAGCACAAGGAAAAGCAAAAGATCTCCAGCCATGACCCAAACACGCTGTGCTACGTGATGGGTTCAATGAACAAGCCGATAATGTTCAGGGAAAGAGTTTAGGGAAAGAGTACACAGCCTTAAACAACCCAGGACATTGGGAAAGTGTCATCATCAGAGATTCACCAGGCCCTTTACAGAAAGCAGGCTCACATTTGCTATTGTAAACTATGCCTGGTCCCTTAGGACACAGGATGGCTACCAGCTCAGCCATATCACCACAGGCTGCACTACCTGATGGTGGCTGCCAAGAGACAGCTGTCACCTTGTTATTAAAATCCAGAGCAAATATGGGAACACAAGGGGCCACCAAGTGTGCCTTAGATTGACCCATTGATTCTGGCTTCTCACAACCCACTCATTGCACAGGAGCAAAGATGAAGGGAAAGGGGCATCAAATCATTTCACTCTTTTTCTACCTTGTAATTGTTTATTATGGAAACTTGCAACCAAGACCAGAGAGATGGCTCCGTGGGTAAGAGCTTGCTACTCTTGCAGCAGGCCCAAGTTTGATTCCCAGCATCCATGTAAGATAGTTCTCAACTGCCTGAAGCTCCAGCCCTAAGAGATCTGATGCCCTCTTCTGGCCTCCGAGAGTACCTGTGCTCACGTGTACACACTCCCACGGAGATACACACACATGCACATCATTTAAAAATTCTTAAAACAGAAACAACAACAAAAACCTTCCACCATCTTCCCAGGGGAAGAAGTGTGTGATAAGTTCAGGAACATAGTCTTTACATTCTAAATTATGTCAAAACATTTCCCTGGTATTGTGAAGTTGCTCATAGGGGCTCATCTTTAAGAAGTGGCTGGTTTTTAATCAGAAAACAGATGGTTTATCTTGTATCATTTTCCAGGCTCTGAGTTTTCTGACTGTCCCCTTTGGTGTGGCTTTGTTACCTTTATTGATAGTATGCATGGAGGGGCTGAGGGTGGGGGTGGGTTGGAGAAAGTGGCAGAATGGTTTCAGCCTCTATCTCATACCACGGGGTGCTCACATTGCACCTATCTACAAAGCTGAATCCTTCCTTGGAAACCTCACTGCATTGAAATAAGCCTAAGACCTGAAGGAAGACAGAGTGAAATGGTCAGAAGTGTAGATTCGTGTTGACTGCACTGCCTCTCCTCTTTCCACAAGTCAGCACAATGTCAGGCAGAGAGGATCTTCGGACATTGACTTCTTCAGGACTCAAAGAATGAGGGGCAGCATCCCACAGCTCTAGTCCTGCAGGACGCTTTCCCAGAAGCCCACTCTGACACACCTTACAGGACAAGGGGAAGAGTGACATACTATGAACACACTGACATAGACAGAAGGACATGCCTGCATCTCCCTCACAACATCAGGATTTACTGAGTGACAAATTCACAAGGAACATGCCTTAGTGCCTGGACTTTTTTCCAAGTAGGCCTGATAGCTGGCCATTGGCAAGCACAGGTTCTTAGTTAAGAGTGCTAACTCACTGATCATGCATTATGCATCACACAGAACATATACTGTATTTCTATACATGGGCGTGTGTGGTTAGGGAGTAGTTTGAAAGTGTTAGAGAGAGGCCCCAACAGAACATAAGGAGTCTGAAGAAGCCTTGCTGGTGGCAGAGGCAGGAAGCTGACAGAGATACACAGAGAATCTCTGGGAGCATTCGATAACAAGCCCATCTTTGAGAATTTCTGGAGTGCAGATGCAGAGGCCCCAGCAGTGAAGGGCAGGGTCATGCCAAGATGCATGAATGGGTGGACGGATGGACTGGATGGCAGTTCAAGCACGCTGTGTCAGCAGTGGGGATCAAGCCAAGCTCAACCCCCCTCTACTCTCCAAGACAGGATTGTTCTGCCTGTCAGTCACTTAACACACACACACACACACACACACACACACACACACACACACACACACACACACACACACACACCAGGTGTTCAGATGGCAGGTCAGTGGGGGTCAGGGCTGTCTCAGTGTTTCGTGTCTTCCTCAAAGTGGAGAATGAGTCATGAAAAAGGGATAGGAAGCTAATATTTTTCTAGTTTCAGTTCTGCCATAATGCTTCATTCATGACTGAATGAAAACCCAATTAATAGTGAAGTAACACCCCAAGCGAAGCCCCATGCCTCAGACTGACGACTGAGATGCTTGGAGTTCGGCAACTGTTTGAGTGGCTTTCTTGCAGTAGCTGTGTGATGGCTTTGTTGGTTTATTACAGTAAAATAATTTTAGTTGTTATTAAAAATAAGGAATTAACTTTGTAAATTATGCATGTCTCTTTGCTCCCGAGTATAGGTATTCTCTGAAGCTGGAGTTATAGATTGTGTGTGTGTGTGTGTGTGTGTGTGTGTGTGTCACTCAAAGTAAATTCTGGGAGCTGAATGGGGTCTTCTGCAGTAGCAGTATGCACTCTTAACCACTGAACCAGCTCTCCTGCCCCTCATTGAATGTTTAAAGCATAGCCTTCTTCCTTGTAGGATTTGACTATTAACAGTCTCTTCTTCCCTGTAACAAGCTCTGAGCTACTTCAGTATTCCGTGTTACTTGCCCCTTACTCTTCTAAATAGGTGTTTAATAAGTAAGCCTTCTCAAACTGCTTGAATGAGCTCTGGACTGAATACCAGGGTAGAAGAAAAACTTAGGAGCAAATGAAAAAAACTTTCCTTTTTGGACTTTGAGATATATACAAGGTTTAGTGATCTGACAAACCGTGATTATTAGCATCATCGGTGAAAATGTCCTCCGAGTGATGTCGTGGCATGTCAGACTCTGTCAGTAACGAGATGGCCTATCTGTGTGGACAGTGACACTCTGGGGGACCCTTTTGCTAAGCACGAATATGTATGAAACCAAATGTTTTCTACGTGTAAGTACTAGACCACCATGCATATGCTAACAGTCACTAAAACTAAAATGCATTTAATTTTAGTTTATTTTGGGGTGGGTTGTTAGAGCAGGTCCTCAAATTTAAGAAACCACATGTTTCCACACTAGACGTGGTTTTCTAAAAGGCCACTTCAGAGTAAAATCTGGAGATCTTAATTTATAAATGTTGCAAAATCTCAACCTTGGGCCCCGACACATGGACTTCGTGTTGCATCACCAACAGCCCCCCGCCCCCGAGAACGCAGAGCATATCTCTACCAAATCCCTTACAAACTGCTAATGGCGGCCACATGGTGCCTATGGGACAGACTTCATGGATAAAAACCCCAAATTATTGCCAATTATTTAATCCTGCAGGCTGAACCTATCTGGAAGGCAACCTGAAATCAGATCCCTGGTTCTCAGCCTTCTGACGCTCTTTGGCTCCATCATAATGCCTTCTGGTTGGTGCAAGGAAATGAAAGGCTTGAGTTTTCTGAGTGACTGACTGTCTCTGAGCCTACTGAAGATCTGTTGTGGTGGGGGAAGGGGGTGGGGTGCAGGAGTCAGGGGTCAGGGGTCAGGCGTGTTGCAGGCTCTTGTCTGGCCTGCAGGAGCCAGACCTCACTCAGTCAGCCACTTACCACTGTCAGGCTTCCAGTTCAAAAGATGACTCGGGTTGTTGTTGCAATTTGAAAACTCCGCAAATTCTCTTGCTAACTAATTTGATTAACACTGGTGCGAACCTAGTCAATTACTATCGGCTGTCCTTTAAATCCACCTGGTGCAGTACCATATTTATTAGGGAGCACACCCCAAAGCTGTCAGGCTGTCTCTATTCTTGAGGAAGGGACTAAAGCATTGTCACGCCCCTCTGCTGTCAGAGCATCACTGTCCAGCCTTTCAGATACTGGTGATCAAAATGACCATACGTAAAGGTCATGGGACACATCATGCTTTTTACTTGTCAATTGTGGGTCAATAAAGCTGAGGAAAACCACCTCACAATTGTTTATATGCTGAACAGAATAGAATGCTAAAAGATGCCTAAAGAGTAAAGGAAAGCAGATGAAAGAATGAGAGAGGTATGGTGTTCCCGGCAGGAATTATTGATTTGGAATCTGCTAAACCACTTTAGCCCACGGGGATAATGGTTGTGTAATTGGAAGCAACCTTATACAGCAAATACACACCACAAGTGTTGGCAATAACAGAGTGTATTTGCAGTACTGGGTGCTTCTGGATCAGCTCGGTTCTGCAAAATGCCCTCTCCCCTTGTAAAACCCTATCAGAGATTTCTGTAAAGCACGCCTCGTCTCTTTCCATTGTTAGCTTTTCTTTGCTAGTCAATAAATACAAAGAAAATTCCTTGTTAGGGGTGGAGGGACAGACAGCAGTCACATAGATTAGACACACGGAACAGACAGGCTACAGACAGCTCGGTAGCCACAGACCATAGCCAGTAGGACGACAGAGGAGAAAGAGGAGAATATTCCAATTAGCTCCAAAAGAACAGAAATGTAATCTTTGTTTTTGTTGCTTAATGTGACATCAACACATCTGAGGTTCTTTAATGTGCTAAGGGATGCACTGCAGGACTTCAGAGTGTTAAATTCTAATCTTTGAGATTATGTAATTGCATATATATGTATATACTGTGCGTATACACACACGCACACGCGCACGCATACACACACACAGTGAGATAGAGAGCTAAGCGTGAGATATAATTATCACCTATGTTTACAGTTAAGAGGGAACTTCCATTTATTAAAAAATGAAAATGTGCAATGTATATAATGAAAATGATATAAATCTGTTGACATCTGTATGAACTCTTTTAGATCAGGGCTGCTTACAATCAGCTAACAAGAAAAATATCAGAATAAAATGTATATGCAATGATAAAATTATGTAATTAGCTTATAAAATTATGCAGTGCATGCCTACAGACTGCCAGACTATAGTGCCAAGAGCTGAGAATATAAATCAATAGAAAATAGGTGACATATGGTGGGTAGATAAGTAAATAGATGGTTGATAGATGTTCAATAAATGACAGGTATATAATTGATAGATGAAACGTGGATAGATGATTGGTAGATGATAGATACATAAGTGACAGATGGAGAGATAGATAAAAAGGAAAGAAGGAAGGAAGGAAGGTGTTAGATAGAATTACTTGGCAGCTTGCAGGAAGTGACCACTGTGGTACAATAAAAATATGAATAAAAGCCCATTGTTGTAGAAGTGGATTTTTCAGCTTGGGAAGAAGACCAGAATGATTTAAAGAATGAGCCATTTAGCAAATGAGCATGCATTGAAAGAGCCCAGGCAAAATTAAGCCCACATGAAAATGTTCTGAACAGTTAATAAGAACCTATTCAGTCCAGTTAATTCTCTGAAGCCTGCCATTGTTTCTTTACACACAAAGAATGAATGAATTTGGCATGGGAGAGGAAGAGAAATAGAGGCCAAGTAGTAAGACCTATGGCCCATGCTGGGAAGTCAGAACCCCTAGGACTGAGACAGATTCAGATAAGTGCATGTGTTGTGTGTGGAAAACATATGAAGTTCTCACCAATGCTACTGAAGGCAGATAATAACAACAGTATAGTCATCCCATTAGGATTTCTTCTTGACTTCCCATGCTACCGGCAATCCTATCAAAAGTCCAATCACCTTCAAGTTAAGGCCACTTAGTCTTACTTTCAGGTTACTGGCATCTTCCAGGTGTGGCTACATAGGTCTAGTCTACAAATTTGATAGGTATATAGATCTAGTTCCTTTTACTTATTTGATGGATTGTATATGGAGGAAGAGGAGGAAGCCATGGGAAAGGTAAAAGAAGATGTCAAAAAGCATAAAGAGGAAAAGGAAAAGGCAGAAGGATCATAAATAAGATGATAAGGCTGTGACAAGAAGGAGAATGACCCACCCCAAGAATACACAATGCCCAAAGCGGACCCCTAATCTAGACTGGTCACCGGGTGGTAGTGATGTGTCAATGTAGGTTCATCATTCAATGCAAATGTCCTGCTAGGTGGAGCTTCTGACCATGGAGAACGATGAGCCCATGGGAAGCAGGATTATGTGGGAGGCCTTTGTACCTTCTCTGTCTTGTTGTGAGTTTAAAACCCCTTTATCAAATCAAGTCCGCCTCAGAATGACGTCAGAAATGCACACACAACTTTTAACATGAAAGCTTTGGATGATGAGAATGTCACAGAAGAAGATGGGAGGAATGAGGTTTCTAAAAGAAGACACGACACACATCACAACTCAACACAGGGCAGCAGCTAAATGATCTGGTCTGTGGAGACACCATGTTGAAAGGCTTTGGCACCATGGTAGACAGCCATGCTCCACAGGGGAAGCTGTTCATTTCCCATGTAAATGGAATAGAGCAGGCAAACAAAAATCAACACCAGTGGAATCTCTCTGTCCTCTTGGAATTGTTAGTTGTCCATTTTCTAGATCTTGGTAATCCTGGCCTCTTCCAACTTAGCAAGTTTCATGTTTACTTTTTCAGTCATGATCACCGTCTTATCTATAAATATGAATTTATAGATAGTTGAGAAGCAAGGATTTGGGGCACTTTCATCAATTCATCCATTAGCCAAGGAGGATAGACTATGGGTAGATTATCATGAACCAGTCTGGGAGTACATAGTATGCTGGATTCTGGACACAAAGCAATAAATGACAGAAATCACACTGGTCCTCACGGAGCATAGGGCCAAACATTCGATTACAGGCACTGAGCACCTGGCACCTCCTGTTGCAACCTCTGTGTGGATTAAGCTGTGTTATCTTTGGGCCTTACTCAAAAATGTATTTTTTAAAATTAGGTTACTTCTAGATAATTGAAATAGTTCCCACATAAAGCACAAACAACCTGAAACAAAATAGGCAGACATCTATTTAAAATTATTGTGCCTATGTTGAAGTACTTGTCTGGTAAGTTCACTGGCTGTGCACACAGTACCACATGGCTTCCATCCTCTGGGTTCCTAGCAATGTGCAGGAGGGTGTGCTGGAGACGGAGAAAGACTGCATTTAGTTGGTGTTACAAGAGAGGAATGTATACTCCCTCCTTCCGAGTCCCTGTTTACAGACTTGTGTGCAATGGATAAAGGCAACATCACAACACCTGGGTTTGAATCTACGTTTCTGCCATTTTCTGCTAGTGAGAGTCTGTTGAAATTACTCAGCTTTGTTCTGGTTGAGGTGTGTCAACCCCAGCAGAAGGATGGCAATGCTGTCACATGCTGCTGTCAGAGTTACAGAGGATAATACACGGAAGTGTTTAGCTCACAGACTGACAGGCCATAATTACTCAAACCTGTCACGGACTCCTATTCTGCTTCCAGGGCAGCCCTCCTTTTCACCAATTACTATGAAAAAACTTGGAAAAGTACAAAATGGGATGGGCTTTTTGATACAGAATATTAAGGAAGGGGGGCTGCCAAGAAAAGACAGACTTGTTTTATTGCCATGGAGAAAGAGAACAGCCACTAGGACTGGGTTTCTACCTGTCTAACGAAGCAGTGATTGTTCTATAGGCGCAGTAATAAGCCAAGCTCACAACTGGATTGAAATCTAATTGAGCAATGACAACTTGCCTCAGTGAACAAGTCCCTGAAGGCTAATCAATTAAGAATAACCTCATGCATTGAAAGTCACCCAGCTGGCAGGCGACCGACTTCAGGGAGCGTGCATCTGCTGCTGACGCTGAACTTTTGCTATCTCTGTAAATTATTAACATTGCTTCTAAGATGACAGCAGTTTGGTCCTCTGCTGCAGTGAACACAACATGTTGGTAACCAACACAGACTACGGTCCCACAGCTGGTGTCCTCACTCTTGGCCTGATGGAAACACAACCTGAAGACGTCTCTTTCCCTGAGCCCTGTGGAAATTCAGTTTGCAGCGTTGGGTGAGGCTATATCTGATCAACATAGCTCATTTTCTTTGCTTAGGACAGCAATAAGCTCAGCGTTGGTGTAAGATTTGAGCATAGGTATCTGTTTCCTCACAACTAATATAGTTTAATGTAAAGTATCAAAAGCCCATCCCATTTTGTATTTTTCCAAGTTGTTGATAGTTGCTGGTGAAAAGCTCTCACTTGGTAGGCTAAGCTGTGATCTCTGGGCCACTGACTACACCCAGCCTCTTTTCTGAGAGTCCTGGACCTTTCGGATTTGCTTACGCTGAGCTCTCATGACATAACGTGTGTTATGTAGAACTGTCTCTGTTTTGCTGTGGCATGTGAGCTTATGGGATGTCTCAGCTTGATGGAGCATTCTTTGGCATCTACTTCTTGTCAGTCATGTGCTTGCCTCAGCACCTGGTCTTTGTTTTTCTTCTTCTTCTTCTTCTTTTTTTTTTTTTTTTTTTTTTTTTTTTTTTTTTTTTTTTTTGCTTCGTATAAAAATCTGTGTGGTGGATTTTGTGTGATGGGGGTTTTCTGTGATGGTGACCTTAGTCAGAGAGTGCTTGGCAGATGTTGGAAGGGGGGCCTAGCTAGACAGACCAGCAGTCACCTACACCAGCCAGAAACTGTCAAAACTGAATATCCCTCTGACCGGAGGTGAACCCACCTGAGGCAGTAGGTCAAAGCATGCTTTATTTCTTCCTTGGGTTTATGTCTGCATGCATTCTCTTGTCAGTTTGTAGAGAAGGCTGCTATGCACACTTTACGTGCTGGGAAAGTGACTGTAGGTCAGCTTCTGTGTGGCTTCTTCCCAGTCTCTAGTTGGGTGGTAGCAGGAAGCCCTTTTGATAAGAAAAGGCACTATGGGCTCTCTCCTGCTTGTTACAGGCTTGTGGGCATCAAATAGAACATCTTCCTGGAAACACTCTTATAAATTCCAATATTCCCTGACAATGTACTTTCCTGGACGAATGATCTAAAAACAATAAAAACTATCTGTTTTTAGGAATCTTAACTATTCAGCTATTACTTTTCTAAATGTGTGTGTGTGTGTCTGTGTGAATATTGTGTGTATGTGTGTGTGTGTGTGTGTGTGTGTGTGTGAGTATGTGTGTGCATGTACATATGTGGAGGCAAGAGGACAACCTTGGGTGTCATACATAAGAACACTGTCCGCTTCCTTTGAGACAGAGTTTCTTATTGGATTGAATGTCAATTCAAGGTGGCCAGCAAACTCCAGAGTCCCCCTGCCCCTGTCTCCTCAGCACCAGGGTTACAAATGTGGACCACAAGACCTAGAATTTTTATGTGAGTTCTAAAGGATAAAACTGAGGCCTTTGCATTTGAAAGGCACAAGTTTTGTTGACTGGGCCCATAATTATTACATTTGGAAGTCATAAAACAGATAATAATACTAAACACTCAACAGCTGGCCATTTGGTTGATATTCAGAACCATTAACCATACTAGATGGTTTCTTCCTCTTCGCTGGATTCTGCAACTGGCCTTCTTGGGGTTTCTCTCCACTTTCCTATCACTGCACTCTGGCATCGCCTCACTGACTCCTGGAGATGTGTACAGATGTTATCTGTCACTGGGCAAGAGTGCACAGAATCAGGAAGCTCATCAGTAGATGCTGAGGATATAGTCCTGGCTATGACCAGCTAAAGTCTAGAAAGTTTTCTTTTTATATTCTTAGGAACATAGCTAATTTACTACAAAACTCATAATTGTTTTAGGACTTACTGTTTGTGGCTAACATAAAACTGCCATCCTCTCAGAAGAAGAAATATAACAGGAGTGAGACACAGGGAAGACATTCAACACAGCCGTGCATGACCTGGAAAAGGCAAGAAAAAACTATGACAGGCAGGGCATGGTGGTGCTTTTTTTTAATCCCAACACTTGGGAGGCAGAGGCAGGTGGATCTCTGTGAGTTTGAAGTCATCCTGGTCTATGGAGAGAGTTCCAGGACAGCCAGGACTATTACACAGAGAAATCCTGTCTCAAAAAAAAAAGAAAGAAAAAAAAAAAAAAAAAAAAAAAAAAAAAAAAAAAAAAGAAAGAAAGAAAGAAAGAAAAAAACTATAATAGACATTTTATAAAGGCATTTTTACTATTCTTTGCCTTTTAGTATATTAAAGAAAAAAAGACCCAAAGTTGCTAAGAAAATAGTAAAGAGGAAACACTATAAATAAACAAGTTTTCCAGTACTATTCTGTGGTAAACACAAAAGAAAAAGCAGTCAATTTGTTTTTTGTCTTTTAAAAGTTAGCGCTGGCATGAAATCACAGTAGGAATGGCTAGATGACCAGTCTAGCTAATATCTTTTCAACAAGTCTTATAAGACAAGCAAGCTGTATCTTAAAACTGGTTAGGGTTTTGGGGATTCCTGCTACAATGAACTACTAACCCACAAAATAGAAAAAGTCTGTGGCAGCTCTAACTGAAGAGCCTGGAGCTTCAGGATGCTTAGCAGAAGGGATCAGGTGTACCATGTTTCCTAACTGACTGCTTAGTCCTATGCTTGGTGACGACTCATGTGAATCCAAACCAAAGGCCACAAGAACAAAGAGCCACTGCCATTGTGAAGAAGCAGAGGGCGACTATCAGGCTGCTGGTGCCCAACAACCCTCCAGTGTCTCTCTCAACTTCCAAAGGCAATTACCTATAGACACACATGGATGTTAATGCATCTTTCCCATTTCTACAGCATCATGCAGTTTCCATCCCTCACACAGTGTTTCCTAGCCAAACTTTTACAATCCCTAAATAATTTCAAACGCTTAAGCTCAATTGACTGGTAGCAATATTAAAAGTCAAGAAAACATGCTTTTGCCTAAAATAAGAATGTCTGATTGGGTCCAAACATAGTATTTGTCAGCCTTGAACGTACATGGGTCAAAAGATACATTTGTCAGCCTTGAATGTGCACAGTGAGTGGGAAAAATCTTCAGGGGAGCAGAGCATTTGTTTCTGCCTCAGTTTTCTGCCTCAGTCAAGAATGAGAAAGCTCTGTAATTCTAAATCACTGGTGGAAGGAAGCTACTTAATCACTAGCCCCGTCACTTCGTTGCAAGTAAGAAAATACTTTCCCAATGGAAACAAAAGGTTAGACCTACTGTCGAAGGAATATTTAACATATGCAAACATAGAGATGAATTTGACAAAAATAGAGCTATGCAAGGCATGGTTCCAGAAGTAGCCAAGGAGTATGATCTAGCCCCAGCATCCTGGAAGACAAAAGATGTGGATGGGTCTATATGAATCCAGATGTCTTGATATATTATTTTAAACTCCTCTACTGCACATTGTTGAGTACATTAGGTCAGGTCCTAGAAATATCAGATTAAAGATCATTGTCAGAATGTAAAGATGTGGAGGTCGATAAGATGGCCCAATCGGTGAGTGCCTACCACACAAGTCGGAGGAAAACATGTTTATAACCCAAATGTGGGAAGGGTGGCATGAAGACTTGGTTCCCCCACCAGCCAGCCAGTCTAGCCAAATCAGTTATCCCTGAGCTCAGAGAGAGACTGTGTCTCAAAAATTAAGGTAAAGATCGTTGACATTCAATGTCAGTCCCCCCAACACTCTACACACATCAAAACAGTGGGCAAATAGATGAAGGCTGATATGCATGTTGTTCTAGGATTATTCCATGACTTTTAAAGGCAATGGATACACAGAAGGTATCAAGGACTTTTTTTTTAATTGGGGAGGGTCTCACAGTAGGAGCACCAACATAAAGAGGCGTGTCGCTTTAAATAGGCATCTCTGGTTAAGATCCCCATGCTAGCTGGGCGTGGTGATTCACAGCCAGTTCAAGGTCAGCTTGGGCTACACAGTGAGACCCTGTTTGAAGCAAGACAAGCAAACAAAAAGGATCCTGCTGCAAAGACCTACTCTCAACCAAAATAGAAACCCGTGAAAAATTCAACAGTTCCACCCAGATACACCAAGATGGTATTCCATAAAGAAAACAAAAGTAAGAATTTGAGTATGAAATATCTCAGAAGAGAATAGCTGGCAAAGAAAGCCAAGCTACCAGGAAGAGTGTGCAGCCCACGCTGTGAGGCCATCAGCTGGTGAGAATAGCTGGCAAAGAAAGCCAAGCTACCAGGAAGAGTGTGCAGCCCACGCTGTGAGGCCATCAGCTGGTGAGAATAGCTGGCAAAGAAAGCCAAGCTACCAGGAAGAGTGTGCAGCCCACGCTGTGAGGCCATCAGCTGGTAACGTCTTCTTTTTTTCTCTCTTTTATTGAAGATAGATTTTTTTCACATAATATATCCTAAGGATGGTTTCACCTCCGTCCACTCCTCCCTACCTTCCCTCCTGTCCAGATCCACTCTCTGTCTCTCATTAGAAAATAAACAGACTTCTAAGGGACAATAGTAAAAGATAATAAAACAATTAACACATCGGAATTGAACAAAATAAACAAACAGAAGGAAAGGATCCCAAGAGAAGGCACAAGAAACAGAGACCCATTCATTAGTATACTCAGCAGTCCCCCAAAACACTAATGTGGAAGCCATAACACAGAGGACCTGCTACAAACATGTTCAGGCCCTGTGCGTGCTACTTCAGTGTCTGTGAGTTCTGATGAGCTTTGCTCATGTTGCTTTGAAGGGTCGTGTTTCCTAGCTCTTACACTCTTTCTGCTTCCTGTTCTGAGGGATTCCCTGAGTGCTGTGGGGAGGGATTGGATAGGATGGAGTGTTCCGAGTTTCTCACTCTCTGCATAACTTCTCACTGTTGGACTCTGTATTGCTTGGCAGGGAAACATCTTAAAGTTGGTCAAACTAGGGAATTTTTTTCAGTGGTTAAGTTCAAAACAAGTACTTCTTGAGAAAAACATAGACAAAAATTATTTCAACTCATTAAAAATTAATGTCATGGACTGGCATCCTCTTCTTTTGTGGCTGTGATGGAGACTAACTACCCTGGAGGTCACTGGACATATTAAATATAATATTATAATATTATGTAAAAACATAATGCACCATGCTTAAATAAGGTTATCCCAGGAATGTATAGATTGTCTAATGTTTTAAAATCCATCTGTGTAATTAATCACATTGGTAGAATAAGAAAAAAATAAAGATCATTTTAATTGATAGAGACTAGGCATTTGCCTACATCCAGCAACTACTTATGGTAAAATCCCTCCACTAGCAATGGCCAGAGGGAGAATAAATTAGATAAAACTTGTCTATAAATACACTTAAAACTAACATTGCACTTAATGGTGAAGGCAGAGCACTTTCTTCTAAGCTCAGCAATAAGACAGACAATGTACCCCATGTCAGCTCTTAGCTCTGGGGTTTGGTTCGTATAGCACAGCGAGGCAAAGGAGTGAAGAGAAGGGAAGGGGAAGACATTCCCTCAGGCTCAGACAATACAGAAAATGGGATGTGTTGAAAGTCTTTAAAACAGAAGCAGATTTAATATCAGTACAGAAGTGTGTATTTTATCTTATGAATACTATAATAACTCATGGATGAAATAATATAAAGTAAATGTCACTTTAACAGCATGGAAGAGGGAGCATGCGCAGTGTAATGAGCACAGCATTGTAGACTTGAACACTACAAGATAAACTTCTTTGGCTAAGATGAAGCTGTTGTTCTCTATGGTGAGATGTGTGGTGCTTATGGGTAAAAAATTTCCTGGGGTAGAAATGTGGCAGCTTTTCTCAACAAACCAACAGATTAAACAAATATTTCAATCCAAAACTGACCAGGCTTTTCTTTCTTCCTTCCTTTCTTTCTTTCTTTCTTTCTTTCTTTCTTTCTTTCTTTCTTCCTTTCTGTCTGTCTTTCTCTTCTTCTTCTTCTTCTTTCTCTTCTTCTTCTTCTTTCTTCTTCTTTCTCTCTTTCTTCTTCTTCTTTTCTTCTCTTCTCTTCTTCTCTTCTTTCCTTCTTCTTTCTTCTTCTTTTCTTGCTGTCTTCTTCGTCTTCTTCTTCTTCTTTTCTTTTCTTCTTTTCTTTTTCTCTCTCGCTCTCTCCTCCTCTCTCTCTCCTCTCATCCTCTCTCTCTCCCTCTCGTCTCGTCGCTCCTCGTCTCTCTCTCTCTCTCTCTCTCTGTCTCTCCCACGAGTGCTGCTTTAATACTTTGTTATCCCAATACTTTTTTTTTAAACACCCACCTGCAATGGAAGTTTTGGTGTCTTCTTTTTACATTTTAATTTGTTCACTTTACACATCCCTATTGACACCCCCTTCCTCATCACCTTTCCAATCTTATCATCCCTCCCTCCTCCTCCTCCTCTAGACCTCAGAAAGGGGGAGCGCTCCTTCCCTATCATCTGTCTTCAGCCTATCAAGTCTCATCTAGACTACCTGAATCCTCTTCCTCTATGGCCTGGCAAGGCTGCCCACCCCAGGGGGAAGTAATCAAAGAGTGGGCACTAGAGTCCGTGTCAGAAGTAGTCCCTACTGCCCATTTTATGGGACCCACAAGGAGACTGCATTGCCTATCTGAGCAGAGGGTCTAGGTCCTCACCATGCATGGTCTTTGGTTGGTGCATCAGTCTCTGCAGGACTACCTCCCACCCCACCCCATGCCCAGATTTGTTGCCTCCACTGGTCTTTTGGTCTCCTGTCCCCTCCAGGTCCTTCTATCCCCCAATTCTTCCATAAGACTCCCTGCGTTCCAACCCAATGTTTGCTTGTGAGTCTCAGCATCTTCTTCAACCCCCCTCTGGGTGGTGGGATCTTTCAGAGGACGTCCATGGTAAGCTCTGGTCCTGTTCCTTCTCTTCAACTGCTTCTGGTGTCTATTCTATTTGCCCTTCTGAATGAGAATTAAGCATTCTCCCTAGGGTTATTCATCTTTAGGTCTGTGTATTGTAGTATGGCTATCCTATATTATTTGGGTCATATCTGCTTATAAGTGAGTATATGCCATGTCTGTCTTTCTGAGTCTGGGTTACCTCACTCAGGATGATCGTTTCTAGCTCCATCCATTTGCCTACGAATTTCAAGATTTCCTTGTTTTTAATTGCTGGGTAGTATTCCCTTGTGAAAATGTAACGCAGTTTCTTTATCCATTCTTCAGTTGAGGGGCATCTAGGTTGCTTCTGGGTTCTGGCTATTACAAATAAAGTTATTATGAATATAGTTGAGCAAAATTTAAAGCAGTAAATCTACAATAACCAACATGGTTTTTAAATGAGCAGCCTTGGTGTTGTGATGACTGCTTCCTAAGATTCTGTAGAGGGGGTTATCTAAGTCAGGGTGCTCTTGCTCCCACATGGGTCTTTGCTGTGGGAACCATCCCGAGCACTGTAGGAGAGGTGCTTCACGCTGTACCCACCAATGCCCAGAGCTTCCTCCATACTCTATAGCTGTGATAACTAAACATGTTCCTAGACATAGCCAAAGGTCCCCTGGAGTCTACACCAGAATTGTGGCAGTAAATATCCATAATAAAGACAGTGTGCCAGTGAAATAAAACTGAAAATAAAGATTGCTAGAACGGAAAAGGTTGATACAGGGCCTGCTGTTCTTTTAGCTCACAAGGAGCAACTATGATTAAAAGACGGAAATACGTTTCCACAAATGGTTCTAGAAGAACTATATATCCAAATGGGGGGAACACTCTCATTCTGACATCTCAGCTCCTACGGAAACTGGCTTAAGGTGAGTGACTGTTCTAAGCACATTGCAGTGCACTCTATTATTCTAGAAGAATACCAGAGAAAACGTCCTATGTTTTTGATGGAATGAGCAAAGATTTTCTTTTAGGTTCAACCACCAAATTATAAGAGCCAAGAACCAAAAGATGGAGGGCTTCACAGGTCCTACTCCATGGAAGCTATTCATTTCTCTTAATTTGAAGATGCACATGAGAACAAAAAATTCTCTATGCCTCCAGACTGGAAGAGGAATATACATGACACTTACCAATGACAAGAGCTTACATGATGCATGTGTGTGAATGTGTGTACAAAATACACAAGGAACTCTCATGGAAAAGCAGAACAGCAGCCTAAATTGTTCTTAAAAATTATGGATTATGTACATGATTCAAAAAGACAAGGCACCACAAGTCAAGGAGACTAATGTAATTACTATGATTTCATTACATGGTGAAATGTCCTAACACATTCTGGAATGGTAAAAATTAAAGTAATTGTCAAAAGCAGAAGCCTGTGAGAATGCCAGGCAGTTGGGAAGCTACTGCTTTGCTGGTGGGAACGGAAGGTTACAGAAATCCTAAAAAAAAAAAAATAACAAATAAAAATAAAAAGGGTGTTCGCTAATGGAGACAGAGCTAGCAAGCTTTGTCCACATGCTTACTGCAAGGATATAAAAACAAGGACTCTGGCAAAAATGCACCCAGCACTCTACTGTATAAAACTCCAAACTGAAACTACATTTCTGGTCATCAGTAGACAAGCGGACACATTGATGTTTCTTTACGTAAAAACCAATCCTCACTCATAAACAGGAAGGAGTTCTTAATACACGATAATGCTTATGTAAATAAATGTGTGTATTCACTTGTATAAATAAAACGTGCTTAGTTTAGCAGCACTCAGTCCAAAAAGAGTGTGATCTGTGCAATTCACTTGTGGAAGTTTGTAGAGCCCCAAGATCCATCTGCAAAAAGGTATAGGAAAGCATTCTGAGAAAATTTCCACCCAACTTAATGTATTCCTCACTTATTAAATCATGTCCTTTAAAAATACAAATTGCATTATATATAAACACATAAATGTTCACAGACCTTTCCATGGGAAAGGATACAATGAGAACAAAAGAATCTCTTTTGGAAGGGGCTGGAGAGATGGCTCAGCTCTTTAACACTCTCTCTCTCTCTCTCTCTCTCTCTCTCTCTCTCTCTCTCTTTCTGTCACACACACACACACACACACACACACACACACACAGGCATATATACACACATAGAAAAAGAAGATCCCCAAACGTGTCTTTTTTGTTGGGTATGATAATGCTTGCCTATAATCCTAGCCCTCCTGAGGCATGGGGTCTCTATGTTGAGGCCTGTCTGAGATCTATCTATCTATCTGTCCATTCTGTCTGTCTGTCTGTCTGTCTATAATGATGCTGACTTTAAAAAAAAGCAAAAACCTAAATGGACATTTCTACTTCCAAACTTGCATGCAATGCCTTGACAGACTGAGTAAGATCTGAGGTGTAACCCTAAGTGTGTCTCCTTTCCCTCATGAATTATTCATAGATGACACAAAATGAGCCTTTGGAAGAGTTTTTTAACAAGAAGCTAGCTTTGAGCTTTAAACTCTATCGAGATATTTACCAGAGCCATGTGACCATTTGGTGACAGTGGCCTTCGTTTTCCTTATTGCAGTTGTAATAATCTGAGCTATTTGAACAGGGGCTGGGTCCTCACCTCACTTCAATCACGGCCTTGCCACTAATTTTTGGTTTCAGTTTTGTACCTTTCTGAAAACTGCTACAAAATGATTATATAGTAATTAAATGCTAATGCTTGGCTACTTATTGAAGACCCATGTTTCATATGTATTCATTTGCCATTTGTTTGTCATCTGTGTGGTGACAGTAAAGGGCAGGACCAAGTCGGCTCTCATTCTCAGAGTTCTACTGCCCTCTGCTGATCACACCTCCCGAAGCCCTGGAAACAGAAGGCACTGGTACCCTGAGGTCTTTGCTGAGTCCACATCTTATATCCATGGGAACTCTGTGATCCTTGCTAACCCTGCATCCTGAACCTATGGGGATATGGCTACATGGGGCCCCTGAGATCCTTGCTGGCCTGACATAATGGATCCGTGGAAACGTGGAATCCACATTCTGCTGGATTGGAGATCCATCTGGCAGATCCTGCAGATCATTGCTGATTGACACCCAGCATCCACGGCAACGGTGAGATCTCTGCATAGGAAGGAAAATGCATCTGAAGCCCCACCCACCATGAGGTCACCCCAGTCAGCTGATCCTAGTTCCCTGTCTACTATGCCCACTAAAGAACAAACACGAACCTGTATAAGTTCAGAACTGCATGGACTATAGCCGTTAACAAGGGGGGGAGGGGATGACCTTCAATATTAGATATGACCACATGTGAGTCCCCCGAAACTGAAGTTTAATTTAAGCAAGATAGTTCAGCAGGTAAATGTGCTGTGTCTGCTGCCCAATTTCACAATCTGAACTCCATCCTTGGACCCCACAGAGCGGAAGGAGAACTCCGGTTGCCACAAGTTGTCCTCTGACCTCCACGAATGTGCTGTGGCATGCGTTAACCCTCTCTCACACATACCCAAATAAATACATGCAATAAGAATTGTAAGCAGGGGACGTAGTCAAATATGGGGCACCAGACTTCGTGTGAAAGTCAGACCCCACTCTCCACTCAACTGTGGAGAATGTCCTGTCCATTGGCTAGATCTGGGTAGGGGTTTGAAGTTTACCGCACATATTGTCCTTGGGGTGGCACTCAGAGGAAGGATAGCAGGCTACCAAGAAGAGACTTGATGCCCTATGAGCATATACAGGGGGAGGAGGTCCCTCTCAGTCACAGTCATAGGGGAGGGGAGTAAGGGGAAAATGGGAGGGAGGAAGGAATGGGAGGATACAAGGGATGAGATAACCATTGAGATGTAATATAAGTAAATTAATAAAATAAAATAAAGAATTGTAAGCAAACTATCTTAATATCATTTTATTCCATATATTATTTTACATGGAATAATTAAAATAGCAGGCATCCTGCCTGTGTTTAGAATTTGTTTTGCAGGCTCAATCTGATGAAGTAGTTTTACTTGCTCGTTTTCTCTTTGCTGAGTGTGGATCTGACCTCCAGATGAGACCCAGATTCATGATGACTGGCAATTCAGAGCTGTGTTTCTGATCATCCTGGCTCTATTGGAAATGACGTCAAGACACCTGGTGGTTTCAGCTTGCTCCGGGGTCAGGGCTCTGTTCGTTCCCCTGCTGGTTTAGGCTCCTCGTGAGAGTTTCCTTGGCTTTAAGCACTGAGTAGAGAGATGGGTGGTGGTACTTCCATGACTACAGGTTCTTCATGAGATCTCAGCATGTCTAACCCCTCACCCATGGGCCATGTGCGGCCAGAAAGAGCTACACATGGCACCCAATACAAAATTGTAAACTACTTAAACAGAAGGCATTGTGATTTTTTTTCCTTCCTCTCTACTTAATTGTATAGTTCCGAAGTGTGAGCTTTGTAGAGGACATCAACAAAGCACAGGGTCTGAAGACTCAAAGCTCTCCTCAGGTGAGATGGCTTTCATGTTCACTGGCTTGGTGTTTGCAGTGCATGCCCCATCACATGTCGTTTCTGTACTCCAGGCTCATGCATTACCTGTGGTGATTCCTCATAGTAGGTTTTCTTCATGTAGCTTATGTTTGTTTCTGTTACTATAGCAGGGTGGGTCCTGTAGCTTACTGCCATGTCTTGGTAGCTGCCACAAGGTGCATTGACTTTGAGCCTGTTTTGTCCTTCTGGCCTTGAATCCATATCCATGATGCAAATGATCAACCCTTCTCGGTAATACTTGTCTGGTTGCTCCAGGTTTTCACTGAGCAAACTTTTTAATGAACATAACAGAATGTTGGAGCACAGATCTGTATCTAACAGTGAACAAAATGAGACTGTTACCAGAAGTCCTTGGCTCTCATAGTCAAGAGTGGCTGAAAAACAGATTGCTGTCCATTCCCATGTGGAAAGGGTTAAATAGAAGAGGCATGGTCATACTAACAGTGAATCCCTAGGAAGAAGAAATTGCAAAGGCTCCTGTCAAGGCCACAGAATAAGACTTGGGGCCAGTATTGTTTCTACTGCCTGGAAAGGATTTATGTGTCCCCTGTCCTCCATAAAATCCAGAAGGTTCTTTACTGTCAACTATACTCTCTGTCCACTGACATTGGTATTGGCTCTTTGTGAAGGTTGGAGCCTCAGGAGCTTACTTAAGAGGAATTAACTGCAAACATTTGTAACTCAGACTTGAAATGTCTGATAAAAAGATCGCAGTGCCAATAGACACTAGTCTGTTCATCTGCAGAGAGATTCATGTGGAGTCTTTGTCCAGTCTTCCATCCTAAATGTGTCCAAATCCCTTTTAAGTACTGGCCCACACAGCTGGCCCATCTATGTGCCTCTCCATTTAATAATGGCTGCCTTGGAACTACTGCAGACAACAGTGATTGAGGAACAGTGTCTCTGTTTCCAGGACATGGTGGACTGATTTCTATGGGTTTTCCACCACCACATGACCCAGGCAGAGGCCCTCAGGCCTTCGGTCTTGGTGTTAGCTCATTGTCCTTACAGCTTAGCAACAGTTGGCTTTCCAACATTGTGAGGCTTAAGAACGCATGAATCATATCAGTTTATCTATATATTGGGATATAGACAGTGAATTTTCTCTATCAAAGCATGCTTTTTTCTCTCCCTCCTTCAAAATGATCTTTAATTTGTCTCCTGTTACTCTCCTAAAAGCTACAAACTGTCAGCTAACATACCTAATACTTCGAAATTTCTTATGAGTCTGCCAGTGTTCAGATTTTTGACTCTTTTCGTAAATCATCATAAGGAGGAGTCTTACCAAAGTTGATGGTGGTCACAGTCTGATCTTTTCCCAGAGAGCTCTGTGGTTTAGTGAGTAACTGCTAATGTTTCAATAGCTGGCCTTTGGTTGCCAAGACAATTGCACTCAAGTCACTTTATAGTTACTTTTCCATTCTCCTTCCTGTGAAAATACTAATTTTAATTTGATGCTATGTGCAGTGACTTAAAGAGATGAGATGGCTCAGTGAATCAAGGCACTTTCTGCCAAGACTGGCGCCCTACGTTTGAGACAGGAGAACATGTTGGTAGAAGAGAGCCAATTCCCGCAAGTCAACTTGTGACCTCCCAAGCATGCTGTGGCACAAAAGCCCATCCTTCTCACTCACAATGAATAAATAAAAATGTTTTAGTTTTATTTTAAAAAAAGATAGGGATCTCCTTCCCTCAGTGGGACAATTATGCTGAAGCCAGTTGAACCAAAGTTCAACCAAAGTTGAGCCGCTGCCATGCTAACACAAGGGTTAGGGGATTGATGAAAGTTCTTGGGTTCCTACCACATTTCCACCAGTAGGAAGGGAAAAGGCATCAATGCAAACATTTCAAGGGAAAGATTTGAAAGAACATCTGTCTTGTTTGCTCTGTCATCTTTACTTCTTTCTCTTCAGATGTTCTGTTAAGGTTGGCCTTGAAGTCTATTCATGGCCTCATGGGAGTTGGTCATGGATGTATATAGGATGACTTTGCTGGAAAAGACCTTTATCCTAGTTGACAGTCTAATAACACCTAAGGCTATGACTTGTGGTCTAAGTATTCACAGACAGTGTTTATATGGCAACTTCTCTTGCAGCTCTTGGGTGTGGCGCAGCGCTACCTACACAGTGACTTTCTGGGAGAGCCTTCGCAAGGCAAGTGCGGTGTGCTACTAGGTGAGACATGGGGAAGACAGCACACTAAACACATGAAATGAAAGAAGGTTCCAGAAGGAAGAAGGCAGCCTGCTTCACACTGCCAGGTCAGAGCCGGGTGAGTCTTTGCCACCTTTATTAGCCTAGGTCGACCTAGTGGACCAGCTCCCATTGCTTGTTCTGGGGATTCATAATTGAATCAAGACAAACAATAGCGAAGGGGAGACTCTGCCAAGGAGGAGTGCTTTCATGGAGAGAGAATAAGGCCATGCGTCCAGAGTTCTCCTTGACCTGTAAATGTCAATAAACACTGAGCAGCCTTTTTTTCCAAGGCAGATTTTGGCAGAGCATGCATGTTTGCTTTCTATCCTGACATGCCTAACAATTGTAAATACTAGGAGTGTCTTTTTATTATACAAAGTCATGTTGTGTAAAGATGAATGGCTCCAAGAGCTATATAAAACCCCTCAACCTAATCCTCTTTTGCTGCGTTCTGTTTTGTTTTATGCTAGACAGGAGACTTGCAGGAAGAGAGCTGGAAAATCGGTTTTTTTTTTTCATCTTTAAAAAATATTTATTCACCAAATAATATTATATGTCATACAAACACAGTATGTGAAGAGATCTCAGATATCATGTACACAACTCAATTTCTAAGTTTTAAAAATCATTAAAAGTTTATGTTTTGTCCACAGTTACAAAAGTGTCTTGTAAACTAATGCCATGTTTCTTTATTCAAAAGAAAAGTTATTTACATGATTCAATGGACAGGTCAATATTTTAAATATAAATATCTGAAGTATCAACTTCTTGAAAAGGTGACAATAACTGGGTTCGAGAGATTAGAAAATAACTATTTCCCAAGTAAAAAGAATGGATTTTTTTACATTTATTGAAAATAAACTATTTTATCATAAAATATAATCCCAAATATAGTTTCCCTTCCTCTACTCCTACCAGTTTCTTCCCACCTTCTCTCCCCTCCAGATCCACTCACTTTCTGTCTCTCATTAGAAAAGAGCAGGTGTCTAAGAGATAACAACCAAACATGACAAAAAATACAATAAGATCAAATAAAATCTATCAGGTTGAAGTTAGACCCAGCAACTTAACAAGAGGAAAAGAGTTCCAAGGGCAGGTAAAGAGTCAGAGACCCTTGTTCTCAAGGTCAGGAGTCCCATAAAAATACTAAGCCAAAATGTATAGTATATATGCAGAGGACCTGTTCAGACCTGTAGGCCCTGTGCTTGCTGCTTCAGTCTCTGTGAGCTCATAGAGGAGCCTTGCTTAGTTGATTCAGAAGGCCTAGTTCTGCTGGCTCCTCCATCTCCTCTGATTCTTCCGTTCTGACACGGTGCACAGTTCTTAGCAGCTACATAGGACCAAGCAGGAGTTTTCATAATGTAGGAGAGCGTGGATTTGTGCCATTGGTTGGATTAACATGCTAGGATGCATTCTGCAGTATTTTAAAATGACAGAATATGACTTGTGAGTAAAATCAAGAGTGGGATACTTATCTACTACTAAGGAAAGCACGCGCGCACGCACACGCACACACACACACACACTTTCTCTGTATTTATGGTCATTTAATATTTAATGTAAGTCAGTTCAGACTTTAAACATTTTTTTCTGCTTTACCGGTTAAATGATATTGCACATAGGAGATGAAGATGATATTTAGGGGAACAGGAAGGTGTCTGAATTAGAGCTCTCAACACTTAACTGCCCTTTCACAAAGAAGAGCCAAAGCAATAGGTATGTAGCTGCACCCTGAGGTAAGGGACTGTGGGCAACCCCAAAAACCAACAAGAGAAAACCGAATCCTTTTAAGAGCCATAGTGGATGGATGAATGTAAGTAAAATAAGCAAAACATCCAGACATCTGTCACCCAACTCTGTAGCTAGTGTGACAGACTCTCCTCTCCACAGAGGCATGATGGGCGTTTCAAGAACTATCAGATCCTGAAATCCTATCTTTAGAAAGTTTCATCACCTTTATAGACTTGCAGCCTAAATAGACAAGAGTATTTTAAATAACACAGCAGCTTGGCCATTAAAAATGAGTTACACCATCTCCCAGTGAGCTCCAAGGGTACTGTACATAGGGGCTACCATGAGGGTACTGTAACTAGGGGCTACCATGAAAGGGACCTGGGCTCTTATTCCAGACAGTACCAGGGTTAAGAAACCTCTGCCATATTCTCTTCTCTGAGATCTTACAGGCATTCCATGGCACTGGCTCAATGGACAACTTCCTCATGGACCAGACTTCGTTCAGTGGATCAAGTGACACAAGTCCGCTAGAATTGCTACAGTATAGAAATCAGTGCTGTAGTGTGGGGGCAGTGGGAGTGGATCTGAAGGACCAGGGCTATGAATTGTTTGACCTCTGAGTGTGGCAAGCAGCGTGGAGGTGTGGAATGTAAAGGCAGGTGGGATGCCTCACCTCTGAGACCAAAATGATGCTGGATGTATTTTCACATGTGTGGAAGGATTGGCAGTTATCCATGTGGTCTGACACTCCTGTCACTAACCATCTGTGGAAGGTCACCACTTACAAGGTCGAGACAAAGCTCTGTGGTCTGACACCTCACCTGTCCCTTCCCCCCACATAGTGGTGGGCTGCAGCGTCTGGACCATCTGCCCTTTGTTCCTGGTGCACAAATTAAGAAAGTCTGGAGAAAAGCTTTATCTGATGCTGGGCAGCCTCCTACTGCTCTCACCCACTTCTGTAATATTTCAGCCAAGAGAAATTTTTCCCCTTTATGGCTGTGTTCTACCCCCTAGTCAATGCCTGTCTGCAACTCTGGCTAGAAGAGTCTAGAAGGGAAAAGTCCAAGGACAGGGGGTTCTGAGATTTGCTCTGAGTGAGTAGCAGCAGAGAGGTATACAACAAGACTGTTGCCACAACCACACCCTTGCAGATGTCTACCGTAAGTCGGCGCCACACCTTGCTTGGCCATACATTGCTGACAATTCTCTGAGAAAGCCCCAAATTGATTTCCAAAGTGGTTGTACAAGTTTGCGCACACCCCTTACACATATGTAGCCAATAGGAAGCTTAGTCTTCATGTTGGTCCTCCAGTAAGGGGAGCAGGGGCAGTCTCTGGTATGGACTCTGTTGACTGACATTTTTTGTTTTTTTGTTTTAAGATTTATTTATTTATTTATTCATTTATTTGGCATGCAGTGTCTGCCTGCATGTATACCTGCAGCCCAGAAGAGGGCATCAGATCACGTTATAGATGGTTGTGAGCTGTGTGTTGACTGCTTTTTCATCACTTCCTCCTGGCGAGTGGCCTTGCCTGGCTTCAGTGGAAGAAGATGCGCTCAATCCTGAAGTGACTTGATGTGCTGGGGTGGATGGGTGGGAGGGGCTGGGGTTCCCCTTTTCTGACGAGTAGAGTAGTGATGCAGGAAGAGGGAGAGAGGGGGACCAGGAGGAGAGAAGGAAGGGGACTATGATTGGGATGAAAGTAATAACAATTGGTAAAATGTTAAGAAAAAATACATTGCTGACAAGACAGGGTGTTGTTAACATGCCACAGAGGGAGTGCTGCCATTTCTTCCACTTTTTCTTCCTGTAAAGTATCTAGGCATGTACTACAGTCTAGCCAAAGGAAAAGATCTCTGGGCCTCTTAGCAATATTAGCACAGTCAGTGCCAGAGACCTGTAGAAGTAACAGAGGCAATGCCAACAGTGTTGGAGGAAGCTCTCCTCCGGCAGCTGGGACTACTTGCCTTTGTATGAGTAGATGCACAGATTGTTCACTCTGCAGTTGCTGAGCTGATGGAGTGTTCCCGTAATGGAGTGACCCACAAAGCAAAGACACACAAAAAGTCTTTCCAACTCTAATGCGATGCACACTCTGCTAAACTCACTACTTATAGCCAAGGAAGGTACAGGCCCACTTAGAGTACAAAGCCAGTTGGGTGTGAATTCAACATCGTATAGAAAACCAGTACCTGAAAATCCATACTCAAGAGAAAGCTGTTTAGTAACAAGAGTATCCGCTAAAAGTGGTGAAGATAGATACCCATTCCACCAGATGTGCAAAGCCCAATTTAGAAACTTGGGAAATGATCAAAAGCAGATTTCTGGTTGCATTCTCTAGGCCATAGCTCCCCAGCAAAAGATCCAATGTTATAGAAATGCATGAGATGCTTGATAAAGAATTTTTAAGACAATTAAAATGATTGACAAAGTCTAATACCAGACAAATAGGTAGATAGAATTAGGAAGACAGCAAAAGATGATAATGAGAGAGATGTTCGGAAAGAACAAAATGGAAACTTTGAGAATAAAGTACTCAGTAAGTCTAATACAAGCCTAACCCAACGTCTCCAACAATAGACTGGCTCAAACTGGACAGAGAGAGAGAGAGAGAGAGAGAGAGAGAGAGAGAGAGAGAGAGAGAGAGAGAGAGAGAGAGAGAGAGAGAGAATATGAAAACATTGTTCAGTGTCTTTTGGGCACCATAAAAGGAAGAATTGATCATAACCCCAGCATACCTGAAGGGAGGAAATAGGTAGATGTTATGGAGCACAGAAAACCTATGACATGTTAGAGCTAAACAGTGAAAAGTGCCTTTTATTTAAAAATGTTAAATCTTCACGAGAACAATATCAAGTTATACTCGTAGACAGGTCTGGTAGATTAATAGCTGACTTAGCAGACTAATAGAGATTTCACAGCAGATAGTCTCCAAGCTAGCAGAATCCAGCATGGTGTGCTATAAGACCTGTGTGCAAAAACAAAAATGAACAAACAAACAAATTAATAAATAAAACAAAACCTTTCAATCAACATTACTATGCACAGTAAGGCCACCATTTAGAAATGAAGAAATAAAAATAAATATAACCCAAGGGAATTCTTGAGCCCCAGATGGGCTTCATTTTAAAAATGCTTAATAAAATCCTATATATAATAAAAGACTACAGCCACCATGACAAGTGTAAGTCCAAGTAGTTTAACATGTACATGAGAGAAAAGTAGGAAAAAAGAGAAATGTTATCAGTATAGTAACCACTAAGCCTCAGAGATGGAAAGAGAGTAGGGAATGACTAAAGACTACTGGAAAGCAATTAGAAAAAATGAAATGACTGACAAACGTCTATTGCTTTAAATAATAATAAATAATTGCATTTCAATGCAAAGATGAAGAACAGATTGGATATATTAAACACTAAGACTCAGTAATATGATTCTTAAAAGACTCAAGAGTGAAGACTCATACGGACCAAAAGCAAAAAGACAGAAAATGGCATTCCAAGGAAATGAATTTCAAAAAAGGCATGGGAAATCCTACTTTCACCAAGAAAAACAGATTTTAAGATTTAAAAAGCAAGAAAACACAAGGAAGACTTTTGTTGTTTACAAATATAGGATTTTTTACCAGTATGGTGAATTTCAAGTCATAAAAAGACACCATAAATAGTGAAGGCTTTCCTCTAGTGTAAGGTTTTGCTTTGGGGTTTTTGTTTTGTTTTGGCTTTTTTTTTCAGACAGGGTTTCTCTGGGTAGCCTTGGCTGTCCTGGACTCACTTTGAAGACCAGGCTGGCCTCAAACTCACAACAATTCACCTACCTCTGCCTCCCTGAGTGCTGGGATTACAGGAATGTGCCACAGCGCCCAGCTACACTGTAAGTTCTTTTATGTATTTAAAAAGACGTAGATTAAACAAAATCTTCTCCATGTGTCCAGGGTACGTAGTACTTCTCCCATGTGAGACACTTCGTTTTTGGTTTTTTTTTTTTTAAAGACAGAACTTGAAATTGTGAAGGCTTTCCTCCAAGGATTACATATGCAAAGATTCTCTTTACTTGAGGCCTTGCATGCATACTAAATAATGTAGAGTAAAGGATATTAGCAGATAGTTTACATTTACAGGGTCCCTCCCTATTGTGATCTCCATCTGGAATGTCTGAAGAGCAATGAAGACTCATCCATCTTCCTTGTATTCATAGGACTTCCTTGATGGATGAATTCATGTGTGTATTTGAACATCTCCCCTGTCTTGAAGGAAGCATTTTGACGCTAGTTAAACACTAAGTCCACAGTGTACCTCTCCAGTGTGAGAAATTTCATGATTTTGAAGAGACATAAGACACCTGAAGGGTTTTTCACACGATTTGCATCTAGTTCTTTCTATTTTTGAAGTATCGGGGAGAATGGATGGCTGCAAGACTTTTATAGCCTATTTACAAAGGAATAAAATTACCCAGTCAAATCAGAAAACATGAAGCCTATGTTTGTAGTCACTAATGTTCTTCCTGCTGGTGCCATTTATCAGCTGGATTTCTTGAAGGGGGGATCTGACTGAAATCAGCAAGTCTTCCTTTCAAGGGGTATGCTCTATGTAGCTACATGGCCATACCCATCTCCACGTCTCTCTGAGTGCTTTTCTCTTGGTCTGGCTCAGGCCTTCTTGCATCCTAGCCTGCCTCTCTTGTGGCTCCAACCCCTGAGGCCCTCCACTGGGTCAGGCAGCCTTCTTAGTAGACTTAGTGCTGTCCCCTACGCTTGTCCTCATTGAGTTTTTTTCACTTGGTGCAGGGTCTACAATCTGCCATTTTTGTCTTTTCTACCTTAGCTTCCTCTGCAGGCTCTACTCACACTGTTTACTCAAGCAATTTTTGAAAGATAACCTCTTGGCATATAGCGCAAGCTAGCCTCAAAGTTACTAGATAACCAGGGATAGCATCACACTAATGGTTATCCTCCTGCCTCAGGCTACCGGGTACTGAAGTTACAGGCATGAGTCACCATTTCCACTGCCTCTTCACCAATAGTTTTCTAGATTCCTGGCACTCTTGTGCGGTTTTACCAGTTTGGGGTTTCAAGTAAGGTGTTAGCAAGATACTTAGCGATGTAAAATGACAACCTAAAATAGGATGTATGTAGCACTGCCCTGCCATGCTCACTGGCAACAGCTGCATGTGTAGACCAATGAGGAAGGATGCAGACTTCTTGTGCCATGGCTGCTTGCACCCTGATGCCCAATCCGTGTGGTTTATGTAGCAACATACTTTTGATCTTGTTTTTTCTCTAATGAAGAAGAAAGTTAAGGGGAGGTTTTATAGACCCTGATTTCCTGCTTTATGTTAGATTTTATGGTTTTTTCATTCCAAATTCTATTACAAAAGTTAAAGCAGAAAAAAATCTAAAGCTCAGAAGGTTCCTGGGGTTTGTCTGGAAGCAAGACAATGAAATCTAACAAGATTTCATTAAATGTAACTACAATCAAAGGCAAGAGTTTTCTATTGGTTTTACCCCTAATGGGAAGATAGATTCATATTGAGGCTTAGAATAGATTTATTAGACCTCCTGAAAGGCTTCTGCAAAAATTGATTTATATTTTAATGTAGTTCTGCCCCATAGGAATTGAGTTTCATATAAACCCAGAGTTGTGAAACCAACATTTCATGAAACACGAAGAACTCTGCCTTTAGTCTTAATTTTTAAAAAATGAGCAAATGGTAGAAAAGCAGGTTGTTTTGCCATGGCCGCCTCACCATAGCTACCTCAAGAATACCTTCAGGGGTTGATCCCAGCAAAGTTAATATTATGCTCTGAGTGTTCTGCCCTTGTCATTGACACCCCAGACACCATGCCTTGGGCAAGATTTAGTAACTGTCAGTGTTGTTTCTCACTAGACAGTAGGGAGAGACCGTAGGGAGGCACCAAAGGCTCCAGTGTGGCTGGGAAGCTTGCTCAGATGTAACTTCAGAGTGGGAAAGCAGACAGCAGAGCTGGAAGGTTCTCTGGGGTGGAGTGGGAGTGTTAAGGGGAGCAGAGGTGACAGGAGAGAAAACACTCCACTTTATCAATGGGATAGTTGATTACAAATTGATGGGATTTGGAATTACCATGGAAACGAATCACTGGGTGAGTCATCAAGAGATTACCTAGATTAGGTTAATTGAGGTGAAGAGAGCCATCTAAGTGGGGCTGGAGTCCTGGACTGAGAGAAAAGGAGGAAGAGAACTGTTCATCTACACATTTCCTCTCCCTCTGCTTCCTGACCCCTGATGGAGAGTGATAAGGATGTCATCCTCCTGTTACTATGACTCCCCAGCCCATGGACCATATCTTCAAACTATGACCTAATGAATTTTTCATGCTTTAACTTGTTATTGTCAAGTATTTTGTCACAAGACAGAAATGGGGACAACTAATAACAATTAAAAGTGACTGAGTTGACAGACGAGGTCATGGTTACTCTTGCTGGTCATCTCTAGGACCAGTGAACAAGCTATTCCTGGATTTCAGCTGGAGAGACGGAATATAGGCCCTTTCTCCAACTTTATCTGTGAATCATTAGGGAAAAAGAGTCCACAGAGCAAGGGGGTGCTCTCAGAGGACATAGAAATCTCCAGGGTCAGAATAACTAGTTATAGTTTGGCCATTTTAGTTGTCAGAAGGTCCATGTAGTTTTCGCTAGTCACTAACTTCCAAAGCTTGCAATACCTACTGAACACAAGTCAAAAGCAAGAATCCTTTTTTTCCCCCAGAGTTATTTTTCAAATAGGAAACCATGTTCTTTAAAACAACAAAATAGCCAGTGAGGCAGCCGTGTACCTTCCTGAGGAGGACAGGACGTGAGTCGTGTGTGACAGCACAGAACTACCAAAAAGCAGTTATCACGGAACAGATTCAGCACGTGAAACACAGAATCGCTCCAAGTGTCATCCATGTCAAAATGAACACAAACTTTAACTTTGAAATATGGTATTGTAAGGCAGGGAGGTGGCTCAGTGGGTAAGGCATTTGTTGCCTGAGCCTGAGGACCAGAGTTCAGACTCCAGAACCCATGGAGAGCTATGCGTGGTGGTGTGCATGTGCCATCCCAGTGTCCTTTCAATGAGATGGAGTCACTGACAGGAGAACCCTGCAACCCTGAGGACCAGCTAGCTTGCCTCAAATGAGGAAGACAGCATCCACAACAAAAGTTTACTTCAGACCTCCACACTGGCACCAGAGCCCATGTACCCCTGGCCACGCGCGCGCGCGCGCACACACACACACACACACACACACACACACACACACACACACACACACACACACACGGGGGTGGGGTGAAGTGGGGGAACAGGTACTCCTGTGAGCTTTGCTTTCTGTTCTCTTCTTTCTCCTCTCCCTCAGTCCCTTCTTTACTTTACATTGGCACAGGTTAAATGATATTTTAGAGATTAGTACATCAATAAGCATAAGAGTTTTCTCAAGCCCTTTATCAGAGAAGGCCTCATGTGTTCTCCGTGTGAGAATGTAGGGCCAGCACACTAATAGAAGTCTATTTCTAGGACCTTCTTCCACTTACTCCCACAGGGGGAAGCTGGGTGAACTTTCTTGTCAGGGAGCTGCCCAGTCATCATTCATGTGGTCAGTCCTGGTGTGGCCACAATGTCTTTAGAAATTCTTCATCTTTCTTAGGAAGGAATTAAATAGAACTGTGCAGGGTTCCCATGGCCAAACCTGTTATGGCATTTGCCAAATAACAAATAGTTATTTCATGGTATTTCATTTTTGTCTTTTTGCAATGTCACAATTTATTGAATAGCTATGGGTTCACAAGCTACATTGGTTGCACTGGCTTCAATTTGTCAAAGGGTCCAAATTTCCCTTGATAGCTGGCCTTTGGCAAACATAGGTTCTTTTGTCCCATTCTTAATCACTAATATTAACCATCAGATCACAGATCACACAGTTGGTCTATCTGTCCATCTGTCTGTCCCCCCATCCATCCCTGCTTCCATCCATTCGGGTTTCAGCATATCCATAAAAGGGTTAAAGAGGTCACAGTGCAGCTTAAAAAGTTCAAAGCAGCAGAGGGAGAGGAGTAGTTAGTGTGTCACCATGGAGCTTAGATAAGATAGCAAGGAGCCAGCTGCAGACCTAGAGGTTCACAGAGCTGCTAAGAGTTATATAGAGGGGAAAGACTGTGGAGACGGGGTATAGGACTGCTTCCAAATGGATGAGCGGATGGATGGGTGGCCATGCAACAGCTCAAGTGGGTCTTGTCCAACAGCAGGAACAAAGCCCAGTAGGGGTCCCAAGGACTGCCAGCCCCATGATGCACTCACCAGATGATAGACTTATTGCTTCACCACGGATTCAAACAACGATGGGAGGATGTTTACAAATATTGACCATCTTGAAAGATACAAACCGTACACATCTAATCATATATGTGTTTCTACAACCTTTACTCGGACCAACACTGGTTACTTTAGTCTGTGCAGTAAGCATAGTGGGTAACTATAAAGGACTTGACTAGTTGATGCCCCTCGAGTCTGGACGGTAATAGGGTGTCATGTCTGGGTTTTCTCCCCAGGAAGATACTGCAATTTGGCCAGTGTACAAACAGGGTCTGCTTACTCAGCATAGAGCCACGCAAAGGTTCATCTGCAAGATCAAACAGCACACACGATCCCTCCAAAACACTAGGCTGCACATGTGTTTAAGACTCCACAGAAGACACTGCCCTATGGATCGGATGCCTTAGCTGAGTGTCTTTCGGTACAAGCTCTGGGTTTGGAGTGCTCTCTCAGAGGCCTTTTCTGCCTCTAAGCTCCACCCCAGCAGCAAATGACCGCTTCAGGAAACTGCTTTAGGTCCTGCCCCTGGACCAATTCCTCCATGTTCACAGATGCCCTGAGATGGAGGAGCCATCAGGCCAACTCAGCCAGTGTGAGAGGTGCTGTTAGGAAGAGGCTTAGACTATAAGTGGGCTGGGAACAAGCGGGCTGGGGAATAAAGATTTAGGGTCAGGATTTTCAACCCACAAAGCTGGGTTGAAAGCAGTCAGACTGTCAGTCACACTGAACGTTCCTGTTACAAACCATGAAACAGAGATCAAGAAAGACACTGTGTGTTGAGGGTCACCATGAAGTAAAGGGCAGATGCTGGCTGGCAAACCTCTTCCTGCCTCTCATGCGATGAGCTTTGCCTAACCATTAGTGCCAAGAGAGAGCTGTGTGCAAAGGCGTGTACATGGGCATTGCTCCAGGGACTAGCGGGCAGGTCCAGGCTCCCGATGGTGAGGCCTGCAGTCAACTGACCCTCCTTGAACTACGGCTCATTGAGAGTGGGACAAGAACTCCGCTTTGACTTTCTCTTCATTGGTTTCTAAACTCTAAAAGGCAAGGTTTGCCAGTGAGAAACGGGGATACAGAGGACCAATTTGCTCAACAGTTTCATCACCCTGCAAATACAGTTACAAGCGAAGCACAGGCTGCCCCACAGATTTGGACACAAACTCAGTCCCTTTGTAAGTAGATATTTGGGGATGTGTCACTGTACTATGCATTTGTCGAGCAAAAATGAAAATAGTCTCTTTTGTGTTTCCTAAGCCAGCAGGAGCAGGCAGTTGCCTCTATGCTCCCTCGTACTCTCTGATGGAGAGCGAGGATGCGGTCCATACTGATCTGTAATCTGTCATTTCTTGGTTTGATTCATGTACAAACATTGTAAACCAACAACAAGGATTCCGTTCATTAAAATTAAAACTAAACTCCAGGGCTGGAGAGCTGGCCCCGTGATGAAGAGGACCAGCTGCTCCTGCAGAGACCTGATTTCAGTTCCCAGCACCCACACTGTGTGGCTCCCAACGGCCTGAGACTCCAGATCAAGGGCAACAGACATCTTCTTCTCTCTGCAGGCACCAGGAACTGACACACACACACACACACACACACACACACACACACACACACACACACACACACCACATAAATACAAATAAATCTTTAAAAGTAAAACCTAAAACTCCTTCTTTTTAAAGGAGCATGTACTTATATAGTGTCTTTCAAATAACAAACATGTAAAAAAATCAACTTCAAGATAGAAAATAAACAACAAAGCAAATTAGAACTGGCTATGTCTGTCCTGGTTTGTTCAGTGACCCCACTATACAGTCTCCAGATAGCCTTCAGCAGGAAGCCATGGTTCTCCAGAAGCTGTGCCATCTGATGCTATGGAGTGCTCTTCCTCCTTCATCACAGAGCGTGCACCCCAACACCAGTGAGGGTCGCTGTGATCAAGCCTGGAAAGCAATGGACACAGCCAAACACACGGAGCCTTCTCTAACCGGACAGCAACAGTCAAGGGACTGGCTTTCTCCATCCCAGAAATACGCTCATTTATTTTATGTCCTTGGCCAGAGCACATATGGAGGCCACAGGATAATTTGTGGGAGCCATTTCTTAGCTTCTGCCACGTAGGTTCAGTGGGCCGAACTGAGGTCCTAACTTGGTGGCAGGTGCCTTTCCGCACCACCATAGCAGGGATGGGTATTTCCTGAATTTTCCTCTGCAAAATAAAACAGAAAATACAGCTGCTTCTCCATCTTTTTACCATGGTCCTCTCTGTTCTTTTCTTCCCCTTTTATTTATCACATGTAGGGGGACTAGTGAGTGAGATGCTAGGACGTAAACGAAGACTATACCTCTGCTGGCCCTCCCTCACTGGGCTCTCCCACCATGGTGGGTGGGTTGTCATCATGTGTCATTGGTGCTTGTAGGTGCAGGCACTCCTGAGCCCTCTAAGCCGAGCGGTGACGCTGTGAGAATGGCTGTGCTGTGCTTGACTGCCTTCCCAACCTCTTGCTTTCTTTAGCTTTCTTTGGCATACGCACATATGTCTAGCCCACAGGCTCTGAAAACAAGAGGACTGCTGAAGAAACAACCTGGCTTCTTTATGTTACAGTGGCTTCTAGACTTAATTTCTGTTGCAAAAGTCTGATTTTATTTTTCCCAAGTCCACTGGGTTATCATTTTCTTCAGTGGGCAAAACCCGAGTTATTGCAATGGCTCAATGGATGAAGCTGACTGTTACCAAACCTGATGATTTGAATTACACTGGAAGGAAAGAACCATCTCTGGCCAAATTGTCCTCTGAACACACACAGCACACAGAGGGGGTTAAAAGAATGTAATACAAATTAATAAAAACTATTGTTCTCTATGCTGCCTGTTGAGCACATTGTTTGGCCTGTGCTTACTTGGACCTTGTTTAAGTGGAAGTGAGTGGCCATGTGTTCATATTCTTGTTGATAGAGTCTTTTGACCACCCAACCTTCTAATCTTCTAATCATCTCAGCCATCAAGAACTACCAGCCCTTCACAGGACACGGCTCTAAGGTCCTTGGGTGCAGACATTTAGGTCAAAGAAGTTCCATTTCCACTGGGGATTGGCATGCATTTGTACAGCTCGGTGGTGTCTAGGGCTACCTAGAAGAAGAGTCGTGAGACATTTGCTCAAAACAACAGGAGAGTCAATGTCTCTAGTGTTGGAAGCTTCCAGACTCTTTAAGCCCATTTGCAGAAGAGGCAAATGTGATTCGCCTCAGGGTTGCTTCTTGGCATAACCTAGATGTTTCATGGGCAGTACGCACTTAATGTTTAAGAAGGCTGTATTTCTTTGTTTTGTTTTGTTTTGCTTTGTTGTTGTTTCGGTTTTTCTTTTTTAAATATATTTTATTAATTTATTCATATTACATCTCAATTGTTATCCCATCCCTTGTATCCTCCCATTCCTCCCTCCCTCCCATTTTCCCCTTACCCCCCTCCTCTATGACTGTGACTGAGGGGGACCTCCTCCCCCTGTATATGCTCATAGGGTATCAAGTCTCTTCTTGGTAGCCTGCTATCCTTCCTCCGAGTGCCACCAGGTCTCCCCATCCACGGGACGTGGTCAAATATGAGGCACCAGAGTTCGTGTGAAAGTCAGACCCCACTCTCCACTCAGTTGTGGAGAATGTCCTGTCTATTGGCTAGATCTGGGTAGGGGTTCGAAGCACGTATTTCTAAAGTCCAAAGAATTCATTCAAGAAATGAGGAGAAAGGGAATTCCTGCTGAGTGTTGACACAGCCAAGAGAAACTTAGTCTTCTCCATGTACTGCTTTGGAAAATTCTTTAACCTCTGAAATAAAAAAGCTCATAGCTGCCACTGAACCTCTCATCAAAGTTAAAGTATATAAGCTCATTAAAGCCCCTCTGTAGATTTTACCAAGTGTAAACACTGAGTAGGATATTATTTTATTTGTCACTAACCCTATACCTATTGTCAGAGTCTGAATATATTCATTTTATTGTAATGTGTCAGATAATGTGAATATAGTCAGAGCAATTTTTAGAAAGGCAAAGGGTTGGGTCTGGACTCAGGAGATTCCCACCTCTTTGAGAATCTTTGTTTATGACTTTATAGAGTGTCCCAAGGTAGAAAGAGATGTGAAGTACTGAACAGTTTGCCTCTTCAGAGCCAAATTCCCAGGAATAAAATGGAGGGCATGGTCGCCCTCCAGTGGACATATGGAGAAGTGAAAAGGTGTTCACACTTTTTTTTTTTTTAAACACATAACTACAATACACTACAAACAGCAAGAAGAACCACAAAAAAGCAGGAATTATATAAATGCTACATTCATAGTGTTTTGGCTATTTGTATTTGTCAGCTTTGAAGAAAAAACATCTTTCCTATCTTGGTGAGTCTAAAATTCTGAATGTAAATCAATACCTATCATAGCTCATCTCTATCTACGTAAAGCATCTATCTAGACCTAAAAACAACTTACCCCCATAAACAACTAAGCTTAATAGTTAAACTAAATTATCTAGTCTTCACTTCCATCAGAGACTTGAAAAGGAATAAAATTAATTACCTGAGTAAACTGGAAGTACAGGTTAGCAGCTTCTAAAATGAAGAAAAATTGCAGAGACAGTTTGCTGTCTGAATAGTCACCCAACACTCACTATAATGCTGGAGCATAATCTTCAGGCTTCTGGTCCAATATCTCTGGCAGACATATTTGTGAGGCAGGAACTGTTGAGGACTTGCTTACCTTGTTTTGGCAGAGTTTGGCTATTGACTCTGCCTGCATCCAACCTTGCCCATTTTTAGGCAGAATTCTATCTGTGGGAGAAATGAGGATATTTTGCCCAGTGGCTGATTTGTGCATTTGAAGCCGTCTCCATAAGGAAGTTCTTTGATGCTCATCATCCTCTTTGAGGTAGGCTGGGTGTTGCCAGGAGTTAACTTGTCTTGTCAAAGAATCTTTAAGATAAAAGAAATCTTTAAATGCCATATTCTGTAGGTCTCTGAGGTTTTTGAATACCTTACCTAATTATCTTACTTTATATATGTATAGAATCATATATATCTGTTAAACCTAGGATGTATAATCTTGTGATAAAAGTAGACTATTAATTGACATGACCATGATTTGATCAACTAATAATTAGCTTGTATTACTTCATTATCCTCAACAGCCTGCAAAAGCACTTTCAAAGAGTTGGAAGTAAGCCTTGTATTATAATTGAGTTTTGTGGGTACAATATCTCATATTAGAGTAGAAATTATATATACATATATATACTGTGTGAAGAATAATCTTTAATTTGAATTCTATACCAATGTATCAAAATTAAATTTATTTTACATCAATATACAAAACTCTATACCAGTGAATTAAAAATAACCTTATTTGCTATTTACAATTAAGACCTGACAAAACCCAACACTCGTTAATGTTTAAAGTCTTAGAGAGAGCAAGGATACAAGGCACATACCTCAACATAATAAAGGCAATATTCAGCAAGCCTATAGCCAACATCAAAACAAAAGGAGAGAAACTTAAATAAATTCCACTGAAATCAGGGACAAGACAAGCCTGTTTACTCTCTCTATAGCTCTTCAAGATAATACTTGAAGTCCTAGCTAGAGCAATAAGACAACTGAAGGAGGTCAAGGGAGATAGAAATAGCAAAGGATGAAGTCAAACTATCACTTTTCGGGGGTGACATGATAGTATACAAAAGTGACCCCAAGAGTTCTACCAAGGAACACCTTCATCAAAGTGGCTGGATGTAAAATCAACTAAAAAAAATCAGTAGCCCTTCTGTTTGCACTCTCAAAGTTGTGCTGGATTCACAAAAATGTTTCCTATCTCTTGAGCAAAAGAGCACTGTGGCCTTCGTTATTTGGCATAGATACTGCAAGGCTCTATGCTCCCATGAGAGAAGGCAGGTTTTAGAAAGTGGCTTGGAAAATTTGGATTTAAGGAACAGGAGAGAAGCTGTGTAAAAAGCTTGCAACCCTCACAATGATTTGCTTAAGCAGAAATTAATTGAAAAGAGACATTGTTCGGTCGATGTTTAAAACTTAAAACCAGGAGTCTCTGGGGTTCAAGTGGTTGCTTTTCAGCTTCACATACAGACTGTTTGGCAGGGTGAGGAACTTTTGATACCCTGGGAGAAAGATGAGAAGATGAGGAACAGCTGGCTCGGGAGAACAGAGCAGGGGACAGTCCACAGTCCCGAGGCTGGATGCATCCACGCAGCTGCTGAGGGGAGGACAGAGCCGGGGACAGTCCACAGTGGGGACACTTCACAACCCTGAGCCATGCTTCTCATAACTTCACCCGAAACCAAAGGCACCTGTGTGTGCCTGAAAAAATGTCACCATGAGATCTATTTCGGCCAAGTAACATATAGTATACCACTGGGGAGATGTTTTAACTGGTAAAGTGCTTGCCACACAGCATGAGGATACGATGCGGATCCCTAGCCATGTGAAAGAACTGGACATAGTGGCACAAGCATGTAATCCCTGTGCTGGGCTGGGAGGGTGGACACAGGCAGATCCTAATGTCAAGTCCTAGTTATCTATGTGAGGTCCTGTCTCAAGAAACGACAAGGGGTTAGCTCGTAAGGAAGAACACCTAAGCAGTGGTTTTCAGCCTTTCTAATGCTGCGACTGACCCTGTAATATAGTTCCTCACGTTGTGGTGACCCCCAACGATAAAAGTATTTTCTTTGCTACTTCATAACTTCAATTTCACTACTGTTATGAACCACAGTGTAACTATGTGTGCTTTCTGATGGTTGTAGGTGACCCCTGTGAAAGGGTCATTTGCCACAACCACCAAAGGGGTTGTGACCCTCAGGTTGAGAACAGAGGGCCTAGATGAACCTTTAGGTTTCACACACACACACACACACACACACACACACACACACACACACATGCACGCACACCAATCTTCCCACATACATAATATGTATATATATGGAAGGATGAGAAAGAAATGCAAGTTAATAAAGAAAACCTTTAGATAAGCTGAATGCTAAGGTTTCCCACATGAGATGAAATCCTATCAAAAGACTGACGTGTTACCAAGCACATGAACGGATGTGAGTTAAAAGCCGCATGATTCTGCTTAGAAGCTCTAGAGAAATGGCTATCGGTGCTGGCCCTCCCATGTGTGAAGAACATTACAAAGTTATACAGGTGGGGTAAAACCTCAGTTCGATTTGCGGGCCCAGTGAGACTGGAGCAGATCCTACTGACTCAGACTAGGAAGTCCCCCTGGGTTTGCCAAGGCAAATTCTAGCAGAATTGATCAAACTCTAACAGAAAAGCTGGGTGGAATTAATCTGCTTCAAGTATTAACAAACCATTCAATTAGAAGTAATGTGTGTTGGCTTTCTGGGGATGTCAAAGTGTATCTTATGATTGGATATGCTCATAGCCTTTTCACTCAAGTGCTATGAATCCTGGAAAGGAGCCAGGCCCCTTCAGACTGTTTTGTTCTTGCATTGGAGTGGGTATGGGTGGTACACAGGTGCATTTATGCACACGTGGAAGCCGGAAATGGGTGTCATGTGACTTCCTGTATCACTTCCTTGTTTTCTTTTTTTTAAAAGAATAATTAAAGCAATCATTATGTGTCTCTGTGTGTATGTGTGGGGGGTGGCGGGAGCTATGCACCTGAATGCAGCACCTGTGGAGGCCGGATTAGGCCTCTTCACTCTGCAGCTGAAGATAGAGGCTGTTTTGAGCTGCCTGACTTGAGTCCTGGCAACTGAATCTTGGACTTCTGGGAGAACCTTCCAGCCCCCCGGGATTACATTGACCATGGAGCTATCTCACCAGCCCATTCAATCCACCTTGTTTCCTGAGACAGATTCCTACTGGACCTGAGACTCACCATTGGCAAGACTGGCTTGTCTGTTTCCCAGAGCTTAGATTACAGGCTCACATAGATGCTGGGGATCTGAACTCAGACCCTTGTGCTTGCAAGGTGAACCTCTTACCTCCTAGCCCCGCCCCTGCCCTTTGTATTGCTTTACACTGTTATGGTGGGTCTACAGCAGGGGGCATTATTTCGGCTGCTGAAGTTCTTTGCATCATATTACGATTTAAAGGAGTAGAAGTGGATTCCATCAAAAATAGCACTATGGGAACGAAGCCTCTCTGGTTGCATTTTCTTCACTTTGCATGCCTTGTTGAGGGTAAAAGCTAAGATCCTGGGCACACTAGCGGGTGCTGCACTAAGCTCTACCCACGTTTGCTGTTGGTGAAACAGTGTCTGGTGTAGCTCAGGCTAGCCAGAATCACTGTACAGGAGAAGGTGGCTGCTGATCCTCCTACCTCCACGTTCCCAGGGCCGAGACTGCAGAGGTGTGCCTACCACTCCTGGTTTACGCAGTGCTTGACCTCAAACTCATGGCTTCAGGTACCCTGGGCAAGCATTCTACCCACTAACTGAATCCCCAGGCCCACAGAGGATTTCAGAGATAGCTGTGACCAACTACAGGGGGCTGGGGAGTTTCAGTGGTATGAGAAAGTACTGAGGCAAATGACCTGTGTAGCAAGCCCAAGGCTGGTGGGTCAAGAGAACCCCAGACGCTCTATGTCTGTCCTATGAGTTGTGTCAGCATGACCCTGCTATTCCGTTTCTACTAATGGCCTCTTTCATTTTAATACAGCTTACTTGGCCAGGTGAAGGCAGCCAAGCCTAGGTGGTCAAATTCTCTCAGGAATTTAGGGTTAGGACTAATTATAACTTGGACAATGTACAAACTGCCTTCTCAGGATCACAAAGAAGCAAAGACAACCTACAGAGAGACATGGTGAGGCAAGGGCAAGGGGGGAGGAGGGGCAGAGGAGAAGGGAGAAGGTGATGTCTGAAGCCTTGATAGTTAATTCCAGGTCTCTGTGTCCCGGCACGACAATACTTCCGCCTTTGAATTTCAGTAGCTCTCTTAGCATCTGTATAAAATCATTCTAGCTTGTCTTAAGGGAGGTCAGCAAACATCATGTTTGAGTCCAGGTCTGTATCCTTACACTTCTGAGATCTACTAACTCGGCCTCCGGCTTGGGAAGGGACCTCTATGTCTACAGTCAAAATCAGAGACAGAGTGAAGGCACGCATGCGCAGTCGCTTGCTCGGTCTTCACTCAGCATCCATTGATGACGCGCTCCGAGGAGGTAGAGTTTGCGTCATGTCTTTCCGTACTGACTTTTTCCCTCAAGGACACAGCTTCTCTCCAGCATTCACCACAGAGAAATCAATCTCGAGGTGTCCTCGGAAGCTGGCAACTGGGCTCTGGGGACACAGTTCCAAAGGAGTCAATAGAACCAAAATGACAGCCCTTCGGGGACAAATACCAGAGAGGAGCGTGGTTCTCGGCTGAGGGAGCTGAGTGTCTTGCAGCAGTAAGTGGACAGCTTCAGGGAGCTGACATCCGTGACCCGCAGTGGGCGTTCTGCGAGATTTGTAGGATGGACTCAGTATGTTCTACCATGAGTTCCTGCAGATATGAAGAGGCTACAGCGTTTCAATAATGGACTCCCTTAGAAAACCTGATGGCATACTGCACTACACTTCCCCATTAAAAGACATCCATTTTCTTCCCATTGGGGCCAAATCAAATAAAACTGAGTACTAATGACACCAGTAAAAATGATCAAATACAAGAAGTATAAAATTTAAAATGTTGTAAAAATATTACTTTAAGTGGGACAGGCTTTTATTTTATAATTTTATCAACACAATTTAAATAAAAGTAATGCTTTAAAGAGGAGGAAGCCACTCATTTAAACTCACAGTGCAAACCTGGAAGACACCACTAGGGGGCGCCCGCAGCTTCCTTACTTGGCGCTTGACGTCTCAACCTACCCAGTGAGTAGATGATGTCACTTTGCTTGTCCACATGGGGTGTAAGGGAATTTGAAGATGGAGAAATAATTTTCCTTTCTCTACATTTACATGAAAGAAAGCACAGCCAGCCCATTTTTAGAAATTAGCAGTAATTTGAAGTGATTTTCTGGAAAGGAAAAGAATCAATAATTTAATAATCTTATGGCAGAGGCAGTTTTCCTTCCCTAGTGGGTGTTAAATATTTCCTTTCAGAAGCTCTTATGGGAAACCT
This sequence comes from Acomys russatus, assembly GCF_903995435.1. NCBI lineage: Eukaryota > Metazoa > Chordata > Mammalia > Rodentia > Muridae > Acomys > Acomys russatus. The sequence goes on from NC_067151.1 coordinate 17,322,171, forward strand.
GTGGCAGGGATGCACTTGATATTCTTGTTAGTTAATCTCACGATAAGTACAAAGACCCAGTGAAAGATTATTTAAAACAAACTTACCAAAACATAGAAGCAGGCTGGAGCACAGGCTGCTCCTGCAGAGGACCTGGCTTCAGTTTCCAGGACGCGCGCACACACACACACACACACACACACACACACACACACACACACACACACACACACACACACACCCCACATCACTCAGACACACAAGGTAAAACAAATTCTTAAAAAGCTCCAAGCTGCTCGGCACCTTGGTGTGTGCTTGTTCACACTAGAGCAACTGCTCCTGGGGAGAACAGAGCACGGCCCTCTGCAGGGATGGCGTGCAGCTGCGCCTGGTAAGAAAGTGTCAGGATTGGGGAAATAACGCTACTGATAAAGTGCTTGCTGTGAAAGTACAAGGGCCAACACTCAATTCTGAAAAGTCTCAGATAAAAAGTGGGGTGTGCTTAGAATCCTAGTACTGAGGAGCCTGAGACAGGAGGCTCCCTGGCAAGCCAGCCTAGCCCACTGAGGAAGTTTCAGGCCAGTGAGAGCCGCACATACATACACCTACCTGTGTATCTACTTGCACACCTGTGCACACGTGGTTCCCCAAGTACACGCTCACCTTTCTTCTGATACTATTCATTAGCCTGTGCTTCCTATGTGAAGTCATGTGACATGCCTTGGGCTCGGACTTTCAAGTCTTTCCAGATAATTTGTGTTGTTGTGGAGTGCTATCAGCCGGCAGGTATCCATTTCACTTGCTGAGGAACACTTAGGGTTTTCAGGCAGTCGAGTGTCGTTACAGAGAAAGTGTCTTTAAGCGTTCAGGAGCTAATCTTCATAGGGACAGATGGCCTTTTCTCTCATGAGGAATTACCTCAGAGTGTGATGGCTGCTTCTTCAGAACAGTCACGCGGCAACTGCTTACCTCTTTAAGGGACTGCAGAGCTGTTTGCAGAATGGTCAGACTGTTTGCCCTTCTGCCACATACACACAGATATTTGTGTGTATTTGTGTGTACATATATGAAAGCATGCATCTTGGTTTCATAATTAGTAGAAATGATTAGCATTGCAAGTTAATTAAAGTTAGAGAAATATGAACTTGACCCTTGCTTCTGTTTAATAACACAAGCAAGTGCCCCTCAACTTATAATGGTGTCCGAGAATATTGTAAGTCCAATCATGCAGTTAATGTACCCAGCTTAGAGAAAGTGGAGTCTAGCCTACCTTAAAGGTGCTCAAAGCTTTATCCCAGCATCCATCTGGTAGAGTCGTCCATGTCAAAATCATGTTTTATTGCTTTTCAAAGCTGGGATCTAAACAGTCAGCATTGCCCGCTGCCCAGGCTCAACTTCCCTGACTGACACAGGCAAGACAGAACTGCCTTAGAAACAGCCATCCCAGGAAGGGATCAAGGTGGACATCTGAAGCGTGGCTTCATCCAAATGCACTTCACCTTTGCTGCATCCTAAAAGCAAAAGCTTGTACCTTTGAGCATCATAACCTGGGGCCATCAGCATACCACCCTGCATTGTAACGGTGAGTTTATCTCCTGCATACTGCGGAGGAACAGAAATAAAGTCAGCATCACTAGCTTCAAACTACAAATAACTTAAGCATCATTGGGCAATTTATGGAAAGAGAGGGGAATGAATAAAACTTTTATTTTGCCCAAACTTAATGTGATAAATACCTCGGAATGAAAGTGGCTTGCGTTGCCTCACAATTATGTCATTTTTCTAAGAGCAAATGCACAGTTCAAGAAAAAGAAGAGTTAGGCTGGGCGGGGTGGCACACGCCTTTAATCTCAGCATTCGGGAGGCAGAGGCAGGCGGATTGATTTGAGTTCGAGGCCAGCCTGGTCCACAAAGTGAGTCCAGCACAGCCAAGGCTACACAGAGAGATCCTGTGTCAAATAACAAAAACAAAAACAAAAAAACAACAAACAAACAAAAAAAAAAAAAGAAAGGAAGAAAGAAAGAAAAAGAAGAGTTGATTCTGTTTCAGCGTCTGTCCTAAATTCAGCCCCATGTTCTCATTTTATATTGAAAAAGTACAACTGTTTTATTTCAAGCAGTCAGACCCCACACGAAGCACCTCCAGCCATGCTGCTTTCCAGGAGGATGAGAGCTCCTTTGCTTCAGCATACCACGGTCTGGGCTCACACAAGTTCCGCTGGGAGTGGAAGTTGCGCCTTATCGAAATTAGAGATCTCTTTATGATTTCAAAGTAGTAAAAGTACACAAGACTCAGCTCAACATTTTGCAAATTTCCCGCTTCTTACCAGCTGCGTGATCTCATCATGTAAGCTGATAGCCTATTCGGTAGCTGTGAGGGAGGTATATTGGTATATTTGTTTTTCAAGGTTTAAAGAAAAATTTAAATAGTGCTTATAAAATACTTAGAAGAGTGCTGGTCATATAATATTCAATACATACCACTATTTGTTTTCTCAAGTACTATAAATATGTGTGAAGTGGAGATATGCATTTTTACAGTGGAACAAAAATATGAGCTGAGAAATCCGTAGAAACTGTCTTCATTTTCTTATGGGCCGACTCCTGTGAAAGCGCCCCTCTTCTTGCCTTCACACAGTTAATATTTTATAGCTCTCCAGTCTCCCAGCAGTTGGAAGAGTTTCTTGGATTTCCTGAGAACTCTTGTGACTTCTGTGATGGGCCCCCGGGGAGCCTCGTTCTTGTCACTGGGACAGGACATCCGACAGGAGCAACTTCAGACAGGAAAGACTTACCAGAGTTCAAGGCTTGACAGACACCATCCCTCACATTGGCCGCAGCCTGGCAGTGGGAATGTGGCCTGGGGGTGCCTCTCTCAGTGGACATATGGGAGCAGGAATGAGTTATACCCCTTAGGTCCGCACCCCAGCCACACTTTCTACAGCTAGGCTCCCCTTCCTGAAAGCTCCCATAACAGCACCCCAAGCCGAGGGCAAAGTTCCAAGGCTGTCCAACTGTGGATCTTTTTGCTAACACCATGAACTATCATGGTTACAGCTGTTTATAATTTTGCTCTTTAATTTAGAATGTATTTAAATGTCTGATCATTTATCTGGGCTGGAAATGTGGATCTTATCAAACAAGACAGTACTTATTTAAAAAAAAAAATAATACTTCACCAAATTAATTGGAATGCTCAAAATGATTTTTAAAAATGTGTGTTGACTAGGAACAAATCGAAGGCTTTAGGCCGGTAGGGCCGGCCCAGTCCCTGACACTAACGGAGCTGACTTGCAATGCGAGCAGGAGGCTGCTGCTCCGGACCCTGCCAGGGGTTGTGAGTAAGCCTTTCCACGCAAAACCCCTAGTCTGTGGTGTCAAACGGAACAGTTGTTGTTGGTTTTTTTTTAATCTAGAACACTTTAGAAAAATGTTTCATAGAATATAGACTATCCCTATAGAATGTATGTGGCTGCCGTTGGGCTCCACTGTAAAGTGATTACAGTGAGTCCTGCCCCGGGTGCGTGAGGACACACTGGTGTGGGAGGCAGCCTCCTTCATACAGGGCGTGGCGGTACCTGTCTATAATCCTAGCACTTGTTAAACGTTTGAGGGAACTCTGAGCTACTTGAGACCTCAAATAATAAAAAACAAGAAAATGTTAGGTTTGTCAAAGATCAAGTTCTAGAACCACCGCTCTCTGGGTGGGGTTCTGCCCTCAGTCGCTGTGTAAAATACGAGTAGTGCAGTTCCCACAAGTGTAGGGCCGCATGAGGCCGCAGTGGCTAAGGACTTGTAGCGTAGCTCAAAGCTCTGTACTCAGTTTATCGCTAGTGAAAATGTCTGTTCACTGGACATATATGAAGCGCTGCCTACAGGTGAGCTTTTGCGAAGTTGATCGCGACACCAAACACCTCCTTGGCTACTTCCACATTTGATTTTCAGTGCCCCCTTTCCATTTGCTCCCTAGGCCACCGCTGCTGTTAAAGAATGGCTTCCGGGGAGTAATGGCCCCCTACCCTCCCGGAGGGGACTCAGCAAGCATGCGCACTGCCTTTCCGTGTTAGGCGAGCCTCGTTTTTCTTAGACAGAATGTGTCATCTACCTATGAGACCGTGAGAATTAAAAGTCCAGTTCTCCTAGGAGGAAGGGGGTATCTTTTCAGCCAGGTGGGTTCTCACTCACCCCCTCAGGCTGAAGGGCCAGGCGTTTCCTCCTTGCTCTCCCGCCCCCACTTTCGCAGCCACAGTACCATCTTACTGCTGTTTTTCAGATACGACCATCCCTTCCTTTCTCCCTTTATTATCGAATCTCTCACAGAGCGCCTAATCCTCCTCAAAAAGGCAGCATTCCAAGCCACCACCTGGGCTCTCTGCCAGCTGATCTGACACCTCCTGGCCATCTGGGTCCCAGCTGCTCCAAGGGTCTCCTAACCGAAGCTTCCCAGGCTCCGTAGAGCCCATCGGATAAGGTTGCATACGAATACTGCAGCATCCGGCCTGCAGGCCTGGCCTCAAGTGTGTGTTCCCACAGCTACGAGAAAACCAAGTTACCCCACACTGCAGGGTCGTTCTTGCGTTTTTTGTCTCACACTGTCTATGGGCCTGGTGTGGCACATGGCACTGCCTTGGTCCTCTCTCTCACCGTCTAACCAGCTGCCTGGAAGAAACTTTTGCTTGTACCCTACTAACTGACTCTTAAAGAAGCTTGTCTGACGCCTGGGAAGAGTTAAGGGCCTCACCAGGCCCCTCAGCCAGCAGATTTGGTTTCCAGGAAAAAAATTATTCTTGATCATTCTCCATAGTATTAGATTGAATAATTAGAATATACTAGACTGGATTGGGGGTGGTTATAATCAATAGTGAATCAATTGATCAAACTGACACCACTTGGGTGAGGCTCACCACAGCTCCATAGCCCTGAACAACAAAGACACTTGACTGCTGAGTCAGGACCATGTCTCTGAGATGCTCCACTGACCTAGCATCTCCCGAGAGCTCCCTGTATCCATGTCTGTGTGGGTGAGGTGGGCAATAGCTATGTGTCAGGTTGAAGTTTGGCCCGTTGTCTGTCTGGGGCTGGCACCTCCACTGACGAGAATATTTCTCGGCTTTCGGTGCAGCTTGAAAGTTTCAGGAGTCAGGGCTCTTGGCAATGAGGGGCCATAAATTGGCTGGCAAAAACCCAAAGGCTTTTATATTGCTTTGTGTGTGTGTGTGTGTGTGTGTGTGTGTGTGTGTGTGTGTGTGTGTGTATTCAAATCTTCACTCCCTGCTCCAAGCAGCATTAGTATTAGCTAATTTTAACTGTTAACTTTATGTTTTAACTAGACCATTTAATCCATCATTAAATCTTGCTTGGAAATTTCTGGGCCAATCTGTGTCTCTGGACAAATATTTTTTGGCTAGAAAAATCCATTGCTTTTGTTCTGACCTTAATAAACGGGTTTCTCTTTCCTGCATGCTTGAGAACTCATATTCCCTGAAGTGAGGTGAAGGAAGTGTGTTCTACCGGAGGGACAGTGTGAACATACATGCTTATATTAAAGGCTTAGAGTCTGCAGATGTGCGGTGTGGGTCTTGTTTGGGTGGTTTGAGTATGTCCTGTGTTAATGACATGCATATTGAACACTTGGTCCAAAAGTCCCACAGAGTACTGGGCAATCACATTACGGGCTTTATTGAACAGGCCGCGTGAAAGGGAGCTTCGAAGGATAGCTAAACACACATTTCAGAGTCTCGGAGGGTTGTGGAGACCCAGCTCCAGCAGCACTTCCCATGTTCAAGGCCATTTTCAAGCCAATTGGCCAGGTGCTCTGGCTCTCCTGGAGGAAGTCCATCTGTGTGCATGTGAGTGCCGACCGGGATGGATGAAGGATGTGAACAAATGTGTTTGTATCCAGACTCCAACAATGTCCCGGGGAAGTAGCTGCATCTGTTTCTTTTCCCATAGCAAATCCAATTTGCAAAAAAATTTCTGAATCATTTTGTTTCTCATAGTTACATTTTATCGTGAGACCGAATGTTGGAGGAGACTTTTCCTCCTTAATCATGTCATACAGGCGGAGAATATCGTGTGAGCGTGAAGTTTATCGGGTCCCGACTACTTAGCAGACAGCCAGACGAGCTCCAATTGCTACTAAAACACTCTTAATGCCAAGTGGAACACATCAGTTACTAAAGTTACTAAGCCCTGTGTCATTTCTGAGAACAGAAGTGAAGAACAGAGAACAGAGCGGAGGAAACGAGGGGACGGGGATGGGCTGTTTTTGGAAACTTATTTCAAGTTGGAAGTTTTTGCAACTGAACATAAAGGGGTTCACACATGAAGACTGAAAGAAAACCCCAGTGAGTGGGTAAATATTTTAGGCTCCAAGTTACAGCCCCCTTTCAGCTGTGGTTACTGTTAAAGAGCTGAGCTTCCATTTAACATTTTTGCTTCCATCTGTGCCTCTAGCTCACTAGTGTGGCTTTTCTAATCCACTCCCTGACAGCCACTACGAGCCTCATCTCTATACCAACTCTGGATGATTTATTTCATTGTGTTCATTTACTGTGTGCATGTTTGCTCACTTGTGCACAGGTGTGCGTGCGTGCGTGCGTGTGTGTGTGTGTGTGTGTGTGTGTGTGTGTGTGTGTGTGTGTGCGTGTGTGTAGAGGCCAGAGAACAACCTCATTTGTTCCTCAGTCAGTCTCCATCTTGGTTTGATTTTTTTTTTTATTTTTGTTTTACTTTGTTGTTGCTCTTCTTGTTGTTGCTGTTGAGACAGGGTCTCTCATCTATACCTGGAGCTAGTCAAGTGTACTATAGGCTTGGGAGCCCAGGGATGCTTCTGCCTCCCTGGTGCTGGGATTACAAGTGTGCACTAGCACGCCCAGCTTTCTGCATAGGGTCTGAGAACTGAGTTCAGGTCCACATGTGTGCATAGAAAGCACTTTACTGACTGAGTTGTGTCCTCAGCTCAGCATCGCATTATGTCCTGTGTTTTCTCACTCTCCAAGATTTCCGTCTGTTACTGTCACCCTTGTCTTTTACTCGCTGGCCTCATCTACTCCATCCTGACATTAAACTGGGACCCCACATCTTATCCTCTCACTCCTGATGCTGCTTCCAAAGTTCCTGTGGAGATGAGGCGGTTTCTCTTACTCTCAGTGTCATTTGTTGGCATGCGTCTTTCACGCAGCTCAGGAGCATGTGGGATGTTATCAGCAAGTGCTCGTCCTCCCGGGAGCAAACGACTGACTCCAAACTGAACTCCGAGCAGGAACACGCTCCAAGTGGAAGTTTTTAAAAATGTTAGAATTTGGCGCCCCTCTTGACAAATGGTGAGCAACTCATAAAAATGGGAAGTTTCCCTGATTAAAGCCAGGAGGTCAGTTAATGTTGAGAGTTGGGAGTTTGTGGGAAGCAACTGTTTTGGGCTAGCCAGGAGCACATAGCCCTCCTAGACTTGGAATCGAATGCAGCTGACACTGGACAACCCTCTGCAACCTGTTGGGCTCACACTCAGGGCTGTTGACTCATTGGGGAGCATTGCTGTGCACGGCAGAGAGGGTGAGTGGGGACTTACGAGGGCAGGGACGTGGCAGGGCTTGGGGTGTAATGTTTGAATAACTCCCAAGACCAGTCTCTGCCACTTTCCAGGGATACAGGGAGCTATCCAGTGTCTTTCTCACAAATTCTTTTTGTATGCAAATTATCCAGCATTTACACCCCAGCAATGACCACAGCTCTGAAATGGCAGGCTTTGGGGCTCTTGCCAACAAGGATGTTGGAACATGGCTTTCACATACCCTTGGCCCTTCTGGAAAAGCCAGGCATTACCCATAGATGGTCTTAAGCACCACCTCTCTTCACACTTAATTATCTACCACTGAGAACACTGAGGTGCTAAACATGGGTATAACAGAATAATAGTTTTTGTTTTATTCTGGCAATAAAACCAAATAACGTGGCAGCTGCTTCACCACCCCCATGCCCAGAATCAGCTAATGAGGCCTCAGTGCCCACCAGCTTCTGAGTCTATGGCCTGTCTGGGAAGGAAATGAGTGAAAAAATTCCATTTCGAAATGATATAATTAAAAGTAAAAATGCAGTTCTCATATGGAAACTTGAGATGACGACATTCACTTTTAGACGATCCTCCCTTTGGAAGGGTCTTGGCAGCTATTGGACATCCTCCATGTCTTAGGCTGCTCAGTTCTTCCCACTGCGGAACTGCGTCTATCTCTAGGTACCGATTGTTAAAGGTGTAAGTGACATGGACACAATCCTACAGAGTGCCTTATAATGGCTGATGAGATTAAGGAACTGACTAGGGCAGATAATGTATAAATGCTGGATGTATATGCACACGCACAAATGTATAGATAAGAACATGTGTATGTGCTTGTAGGTGTACAGACAGAAAGCGTCAGTAAAGCAAGAGGTATGGAGTTCAGAATGAACCCACCAACGGCATGTGGCTCTTGAAATTAATGCGATTTATTTTATCAGAGTGGAATTATTCAACTTTAGGTTTTCAGATTGAAGTATAACATTAACGTGAGGCTTTTCCTATTGAACACAGTATTATTATATTGTTAAGACTAAAGGTTTCCTAGTCCCCAAACAGCCTAAAATATTGCTTGCTTTCTGTGCCATGCATCACCTGAAAATTGTTGATATTGTTATAGACAAGCATGTTATCAATGTACGTGGCATCCATAATAAAGACCAGGTGAACCCAAATTTCCTAGATAGCACCACAACATTGCACCACAGGGTTTTGTTTATTTCCAAAGGCTTACACGGTCTCTAAGCAGAATCAGAGTGAGAATCAGCTGGGTGTCTTCTCTCAGATTTCTGTAGATTGGGTCTAGGAAGAAATGACAAGGTGTAAAGAATTTCAGCAGCTGATTTCTCACGGTGACAGACACTCTGACTGAACTTCATGACCTGGGTCTGTCCCGTGCTGGTGGTTCTGTGGCACCGGGTAGCCAATGAGCATACACAGCCAGCCTAGCTCAGGGCACACCAATTAATTTTCAAATGCTAAGTGGTCAGATTGGGAGTCATAACACTATATGGACTAATCAGGTAATGTTGATATATTTGTGCATGTGCGTGTGTGTGTATGTGTGTGCACATGCACACACATGTGAATGTACATAACACAACAACTGAAGAAAAAAGGTCAAGAACCTGAGAGAGAACACAAGGTGGTACACGCCAGAGGCTGGAGGGAGGAAAAGGAAAGGAGGAAATGATATGATTATATTTTAATTTAAAAAACTGAAATGCAGGACTCCCCAAAAAGTAAAAAGGGGGAAGAGGAGAAAGGAGAAGATGAAAAAGAGGAGGAACAAGGAGAGGCAGGAGAGGAAGCTATGTGACATCGAAATATTAGTAATGGAGGAAAAGGACAAATGTACAGCTACTGTCATGTTTTTACTTGACATGTGATTTTTATTTTGTGTATTTGATGAAGAGAAAGGAGAACAGAAATTAGTGAGCAAATGAATGGATGGATGGATAAATGCATGGATGAGTGAATGAATGAATGGATGGATGGATGGACGGATGGATAGATGCAAGAATGGATGGATGGATGAGTGAGTGAATGAATGAATTGATGGATGGATGGATGGTTGCATGGGTGAATGAATGAGTGAGTGAGTGAATGAATGGATGGATGCATGGATGAATGACTGCATTGCAGAAGTAGTAAGGCATCATTTCCCATTGTGTCAACCAGTGACAGTCTCAGTTCACACCACACCACACTACCATGTCACAAACGTGGCCAATACTAAAACCTTACATGCCATCTTTATTCAGATAAACTTCATGCAGAAGAAAACAGAAGCAAAGACGAGATTGGGACGTCCCGTCTTCAGATGCAACACCTTGATCAAGAGCAGAAGCACCTTTCTTCTTGAAGTCGTAAGTGCCAAGCAGCGCCCCACCCCCATGTGTTTCTGTTTGTAGATGGGCGAATGTGACCAGTGTGGATTCTGTTCTTGTTATTTCAGAAGCGTATGTCCTTCAGATAGAAGCTCTTCAAAAAGGCAAGATGGAAACTGATATTTATCATGGTTCTAGATGTTGAGCCTCGGTGCCCTCATACCCTAAACCAGGAAAAGAACGCTTGAACGATCACTAACGCTCCAATGTCCATAGGTAGGAACCTTCTAAGCCCAAACAATGTTTCCCATTTTCACTGTGTTAGCTGAATTTATGTTGTTCTACTTTTCCCAGCTGTTTGCTCTCCGTGTTGAACTATTTCTATGAATTTGGAATCATTATATGGTGGAAAATGCTCTGCTTGCAATGGAGTTTAGGTAATTAAGTGGAAATTATAAAGGAAAATTGTATTAGTTTAAACTGATATGACTCTTGTTCAGTAATGTCTTATATTACTTCATATCAAGAATAGAGTGGGATATCTTAATATTTTTACTTTTGCACAATAATTTTGCTTCTACTGTATCTAATTTACATTAAGCACAGAATCTGTCAAAATGAAAATCTTTCATCATTGGAATAATGCAGTCACATAAGAAAACATTATTGGTAAGTGTAAATGTAATATCTGAGTGGACAAGGTAAGATTTAATTTTTAAAAATTTAGACAATCAATTGTCCCTGAACAAGTATAGGTGTTAATGAAACAAGCCCATCACAAAGGTAAGTGGCATGTTTATTTGAAATTAATTTTTATTTGAATCTTCACACCAAAGATAAATAAATAAGTAGTCTAGGATTTATTAAAAGTTTAAATAGGGTGTACCACAAACACTATTAGGATATTTGCTGTCGTCTTCAGGGTAATCATTAAGTATTGAAAATTAAATAAGTAAAAGTTGGGAGGATAAAAGTGATTACCAGAAGAAACCTCCGAAGTTAATTCCTCTGGAAAACTGAGAGATGGGACTGCATGGGTTTCCCGTGCCCACAGCGCCCCAGTAAGACAAATCTGAAATTAAAAAAAAAAAAATCAGATTTAGAAACAACAAAATAAATTTTGTTTGAAAAGAGCGCTATAACAAAAATTAATTCACTTAATTATTTGTAAGGTACTATAAATCAATTTAAATTCAAAAATCCTGATTCCATCTAGCAAAAAAAAAAGAATAAAAACATCTAACTTTAGAAAATCCCTTTAATGTTGACTGATGTGTCTATCTTCAAAGCTCTACACAGGCATACAGAAAGGGACATGGCTGGGTTTTGTCCTTTTGAGGGACTTCACTTAGCTGTGGGTTCTCACTGTAACCCCAAAGGCTGTCAACAATGTATAGCACTCCAGGCAGATGAAGACTGATTTCCATGCTTGTCCCAGAGAAGGCAGCTAAGCTTGGGACTCAGTGTCTCTTTCTCTCCACTCTCCTTCGCTTCCACACGATCTTTGCTTGCTGGGCACGTACTCTGGTGCCTCATATTTGACCACGTACCCTGGAGGGGGAGACCTGCTGTCACTCAGAGGAAGGATAGCAGGCTACCAAGAAGAGACTTGATCCCCTATGAGCATATACAGGGGGAAGAGGTCCCCCTCAGTCACAGTCATAGGGGAGGGGCGTAAGGGGAAAATGGGAGGGAGAGAGGAATGGGAGGATACAAGGGATGGGATAACCATTGAGATGTAACAAGAAAAAAAAAAAAAAAAAAGAGCCCTAGAATCTAGGCTTGATGGTCAGGACTGTGGTTATTGCGGATGTTTGTGTTTGTCGTCAAGGTTACAGGCCGCGGCTTCAGCACGCAGTCACATCCGCTCAGCGAAGGGCCTTTACAACAAAACCCCCATGGGCCTTTGTTACAAAATCTGAGCTCTGAGTTTCCAGTTGTGTTTGGATCAGGAACTTGGCTAAGAGCTCTCCCTGCCCTGGGGTAACTTGAAGCCACTTGCCAACAGTTGACACTGTTTTTTTCAAACATGACACACAGTTTATGGGTTGGAACATAAAACGCGGTAATAAAACTGAAGAATTCGTTTAAAAGCTCTTTCTCTTGCCCTTCTGTTATTGCAAAGTATTTCCATTAATGCCATAGCTTTTTCTTAATTTCTTCTATTCCTCTCTTTGATTAAATAAAAAAGCAATGATACTGTAGGTCCTGAAAACACAAAGTCAATGACAAAACCGGTCTCTGGGAAATCTCCCCAGTGATTTTGTTCCCTGTTTTTCCAAGTTCTCCCTCAGGTCCCTTGACTCTCAGGAGCCACTGGTTTTAGGACAGGCAGCCATGCCGAGAGCCTGTTTCTCAAGCTGGCATCAGGAAGCTCTTTCTAAACCGGTGTGACTGTCACCATCTGTCCCAAGACTACTACTCTATTCTAGACATGGCTTTGATATAACTGCTTGCTAGCCTTGCTATAAAAACTTGCTTAGATTGTTATGTGTTAAAATGCAATGTAAGACCTGCTCTAAAGATTAAAATAGAACCAGCCAAATTCAGCACATGAAATTATACCCACAAGATGTGGGGTTTGAGGCTACAGAGATGTCTCAGTGGTTGAGAGCAGTTGCTGCGTTTGCAGAGGTGCCAAGTTTCGTTCCTAGCACATGTGTTGGGGTGCCTCACAACTGCCTAGGGGTTCGTATGCCCCACTCTGTCTCCTGTGGGTACTGTGTGTGTGTGTGTGCATGCTCAGACACACACACACACACACACACACACACACACACACACACACACAGTAAACCTTAATGCTTAATAATGGCAATAATAAAATAGATGTGAGATTTAATGAGCAAAGACAAAGAGGATCCAAGGTGACTTGCAACAGTGTGCAGACCTCTCCACCGCTGTGTGCGGTCATCTCAGAGCCACGATGAAAGTTAAGTGTATGCACACTGCTGCTACATAAGCTAGCATTCTCAGAAAGAAAAATGTTTAAAATTCAAGTGGTTTGCGAAGAAGAAGAAGAAGAAGAAGAAGAAGAAGAAGAAGAAGAAGAAGAAGAAGAAGAAGAAGAAGAGAGAGAAAAGAGAAGAGAGAAGAGAAGAAAGAAAAGACAGAAAGAAGAAGAAAAGAAGAAGAAGAAGAAGAAGAAGAAGAAGAAGAAGAAGAAGAAGAAGAAGAAGAAGAAGAAGAAGAAAGACAAGACGCATGCAAACAACCCCAGCCTAAGAGGAGATTCTGTTTGCCCACCCTAAACTCAGAATGCCAGCCATGCTTGCCAGGATGGCTGAGGTGGGAGGAGTTGGGTGATGTGACTTCTTACAGGCTTGTTTAATCTCACCAGACTTAATATGATGCATTCTGGGAGACAGACAGACATGGGTGTGTCATTGTGCTCACTAGTAGAGTCCAACACAGATTTGTCCCTGTCTGGAAGATCTACCAGAGGAAGATGTCACAGGCTTAACTTTAATAGAAGGAGAAAGGGCTGGTGTCATTGTCTAAGCTGTGGCCAGGTGTGAGGGTGCCTCCACTACCCCTGTGCTTTCTCATTGGTTCTGCCAGCACTGGTTAAAGTGGACAAGAATTATTAGCTTAAACTTCAGTATCTTAGACAGCATTCACACCTCTCAGGTCCTGTGTCTCATACAGGACTCCGTCTCTTTGCAAAACAGACTGCTAACCCCAGTTAATCAAACTATAAACCCTTTTCTTAGTCTCCCATCTTCCACAAGCCATCTATCAACTTGATTTTCTTTTTTTAACTATCTATTTAACTAATTAACTAACTAATTAAAAAAATTTAAGTCCTAATCATAGCCCCCTTCCTCATCTCTTCACAGTCCCATCCTCCCTCCCTCTTCTCCTATACCCCCTCCCCTATTCCTCAGAAAAAGGGAGTCCCCCATCCACCCCAGTTCATCAAGCTACATCAAGACTGGGCATGTTCTCTTCCACTGTGCTCTCGCAAGGCAGCCCCACCAGGAGGAATGTGCGTCAAAAAGCAGGCAACTGAGACCATGTCAAAGACAGCTCCTGCTCCCCTTCCTAGGGGACCCATATGAAGCCTGAGATGCCCATCTGCTACACCTGTGTATGGAGCCTAGGACAGGCTACTCATGGGCCTTGACTGGTGCCTCTATCTCCTCTCTGGGCCCTAGTTAATTGGCTCTGTTGGTCTTCTTGTGGAGTTTCTGTCACCTCTAGGCCCTTCTAACCATTCCCTGACTTTTTTACAAGATCCCCTACACTTCACCCAATGTTTGGCTATGAGTCTCAGCATCTGTTTGGATCTGTTGTTGGATGGAGCCTCTCAGAGGATATCTATGCTAGGCTCCTGTCTGCAAGCACAGCAGAGTATCATTAATAGCGTCAGGGGTTGGCTCTCCCCCCCGCCCCCACCCCGTGGGTGTGGGTCTTGGGTTGGGCCAGGCATTGGTTGGACATCCTCTCAATCTCTGCTCTATCTTTATCTCTGCACATCTTTTCGGCATGGTAAATTCTGAGTCAAGCTTTTTGTGGGTGGGTTGGTGTTCCCCTCCCTCCACTAGGCGTCCTGTCTAGTTAGAAGGTGCCCTCTTCAGTCTCCAAGGGCCCTGGTACTAGGAGTCTCAGCTAACATCACTCCCATATCCTTCAGAATCCTACCCTTCAGCTTATCACAGAGAAGCCTCTACCCACGGTTTCTCTTTTCTCTGCAGGCCCACTGTCCTCCCACCCCAGCTCATACTGCAATGCACAGACCCGAAGAAGATAAGCAACAAGGAGGACCCAAGGGAGGACGATTAAACCTCACTCAGAAGGGGAAAGAAAATAGACAGAGGAAGTGGTTGAAGAAAGGGAATAAAGTAGGAGAGGGAACGCAGAGAGAAATGAGAGTGGAGATCAGAACTTGTTTTCCTTAGAGCAGAAATATAGCCCGTTAACATATCTCTGTGAGCATCATGGAGGTTCAAACAATCCCCATAGGTGAGGTTTTAGTCACCACGTCCTTGACCACCTTTGTTCAGAAACTAGCGGGATCTGTTTGCAAATGTTTGTCCTTGGCAAAACTGATCAGTGGCTTTAAATGTGCTTTCAAATGACATAAGTTGTTAATACCCTCAAGGCTGGCTTTATCCCATGTCATGTTACCTTGGACCGTTTAGTTAAAAACAGGTGCATGGCCTTTCCAATTGGCAGCATTTAGAGCTGTGCTGTCCGCGGGATGTGCATCTGTATGAAGCGCTTTGTTTCTTCCTAGTCTAATCATAGTTTTGGGTTGTTTTAAGAATTAAGTGCTATTTTCCAGTGCGCCATCACCTCGGCCCCTTTTTGTTTATCTTCAAATAAACTGTAAAAGTAAAGGGGTTTTCCTAAAGCATTTTACCAAAATTAAATCTGTCCTGGACATTTTGGTATTTTCTTTGAGAAATGGTAGTTGTAATTTAAATCATGTAACAACTTATTAAATTGTTACATAAAGTTATCCAACATCTTTCATAAAATGTTTATGTGAAAATTTAAGCTTAATCTCTAAAGATATCATTATAGAAATGAATGTAACTTTTTCATTCACAAATGCATAACTCGTCACTTTAGTACCAAATTAAATATAATATAAAAGAAGAAAAAAAAAAAGAATTCTCTAAGGAAAACAGCCTCATCTCTAAACAAGACCAAACCTTCCAATTTTAGCCCAACGCCTTGGACCCTGACTTCTCACCTTCGTGAAGATATGGTCTATACCACACTCCATGATTCCAGTCTTTCAGATATTTATTCATGTTTGGCTTTGTGTTTCTCTTTTAAGTCCTGGCACATGGTAAAAGCCTAGTAAAGATCCAATGAATAAAACATCAAAATGATAAAAAAAAAAAAAAAAAGTGTGGTGGTGCTGTGGCTGGAATGTGCCAACCCCTCAAAGCTCACGACAAGGAGACTTCGTGCTGTCCGTGGGATGTGCATCTGTATGAAGCACTTTGTTTCTTCCTAGAGCGCTTGTCAGTGGTGCCTCCAGGAGGGAACTCGGTGTTCAGTACTGTGGTCAGAGACAAGAGAGACATGGATGGCTCTGTCACCATCCCATCCGGATGTAGTAAGAAGGCCTGCCTGATACCGTACAGATTTCTGCACTGTGCTAAGTTCAATCTAGTCCTCTGTTGGAAATGGTTCACCTTTTAGCTGATCTCAATGGTAGAGTGTTTTCACTCTTGGGCTGTTTTTCTTCCCTCCTTATCACAGAATTAGAGGCAGTGTCCACCACAAGGCTTGGCTTCTGAGTTGTGCTTCTAATTCCCTCTGTCCTGGTTGTTGTTTCTGTCAACTTGACACAAGCTGGTGTCACCTGGGATGAGAAATCAACTGAGAAAATGGCTCCATCAGATTTGCCTGTAGTCAAGTCTGGGGTTGGGGCATTTTCTTGGTTGATGATAGATGTGGGAGACCCTATCTCACTGTGGAGCTGTCACCCCTGAGCAGGTGCTACTTGGCTGTACACACAGCAGGCTGAAGAAAACACGAGGAGCAATCTAGCGAGCAGTATTCCTCCATGGCTTCTGCTTCAGTTCCTGAATCCAGGCTTCTGCCCCGAGTTCCTGTCCTGACTCCCTTTCACGATACACCTGGGATGTGTAAGCCAAATAAATTTTTTCCTCCTGAAGTTACTCTCGGTTGTGGGATTTCATCACAGCAAGAGAAAACAAGCTAGGACTGCTCTCCAGGACTTTTATGTTTTAGGGCAGTGTGGTTTCATCAGTCCAGATTTATAAGGCCAGTCTACTGTTCCTTCCCTTCTGTATCCAATCCACCACCCAGCACACACCTGTGCTGTTCATCCAACCCTAGAAGGCTCCCCGGATTCCAGCCACAGGCAAGCATCCCCTACAGATGCTCATTACTCTCCTCTGACTTTCATTACGCAGCCAATGCTTTTTGTTAATTCTCAGAGTCATGTCTTCACTGACAAGTTT
This sequence comes from Acomys russatus, assembly GCF_903995435.1. NCBI lineage: Eukaryota > Metazoa > Chordata > Mammalia > Rodentia > Muridae > Acomys > Acomys russatus. The sequence goes on from NC_067151.1 coordinate 17,338,982, forward strand.
CTAGATAGATGCTTTAATGTCCACCTCTCTGCTCATCCTGTATCACACCGATGTGCCCTTTACTTATAGCCTATAAGGCTACCCAGGAGGAGCCTGGTCACTCTGGCCATAGTTCTCAGAGGAAGAGAAACCAACTTGTTTCTGGTGGACTCCTCGTGCCAACCATGTCTGCGTGATGGCTGTAAGCACTCCTTGGCTTGCAGATGAACACTAGCAACCGTCGCTTCTCAGGGGGTCAGTTTCCTGGATCTCTACAAATTTGTAATTATGTATTCCATAATCTCATCTTGAGATTCTTTATTCAATTTGAACGTGACTGTTTAAAAATGATATTTATTCATTTTGGGGTAGCGAATATCACAGCACATGCGGAAGTCAAAGGCAGCTTGCATGGACAAGTTCTCTCTTTCTACTATGTGAGTCTTGGGGCTCGGACTCAGATTATCAGGCTTGGCAGCAAGCCCCTGGAGCAACTGATGCATATCACTGCCACAGAGGACATTTTTCTGAGGGGGACCATGTCAACAGGTTCTGGGGAATGATTACATCCTTAGGAGTCAGTTGTCACTCAACCCACTAAGACGAACAATATTTCCTTTGATTTAGGACATTCACTCTGGCTGCAACAATGGAATTGTCTAAATTGAGCAACGGCAGGCACAAAGACAAACTGCTGCGAAGTTTTCAGGAGCTGATTATCTGAAATGATTCTGAGACACAACAGCTGCAGAAGATGACCCTGTGCCAGACCCCGGTGACACGTGACCCGACGTGAGGACCAATCCTGCTGCAGAATCCTGCTTCCTTGGGGGAACTGGCTGATTAGATGGAACATTAAAAGCAGAGGCAAAGCCAGGCGCATGCCCCACCCTTGGAACTGCAGCACCCAGGAAACTGAGGCAAGGCTAGCTGGGGTATATATAGTGAGAGCCTGTCTCAGAAGTAAAGGCAGATTTTTCATTCACGGCACCTTCTCGCAGGTCGACTGTGGCCAGATGGAGCCACTGGCTGTCAGAAACTCATCGAAGTAGACGATGGACACAAGCCTTGTGCTTTCTATGAGAAACGCATGGCCACAGACATAGCTACTGATGCCCCAAGTGAAGAGTGCAAGTGTTTGTGGTCTGAATCTGTGCTGGAAAAACAAACAAACAAACAAACAAACAAACAAAAAACAACAAGGCTTTTCAATGAGGCACGGTATCTTGACTCATGGCATTCTCTTAAGCCAAGAGGAACTGGAGAGAGGAAATGCAAATCTGTTCACGGATGCATTGTGGATGCCGATCTGAGTGTTCTCAACTGGGCTATTGGTTTTTTTTTAATAGGAGGAAAGGATATACCTAGACTAACAAACATTTCTGTGCCCCAGTGGTTGGAGCTAGTAGAACCCTAAAGCTGTTCAATCTCTCCGAGGAAGACGTGTGTGTCTATACGCTGTCAGAAAGCCCTTAAACAAAGAGTCAAAAAGCCCAGGACCAAAGCACCCAAGATTCAGCTCGCTCACAGATCCTGCAACACAAAGATTGCCGTATTGCTCTGAAGAAACAACACACTGAGAAAAATAAGGAGGCTGCAGAACATGCTATACTTTTGGCCAAGAGGATGAAGGAAGCCAAAGAAAATGGCCAGGAACAGATCGCCAGGAAATGTAGGCTGTCCTCAGAGACCATTGCTTCCAAGTCTGAGTCCAGGAAGTAAAAAGCTTTTAAAAGGAACAAGTAAATAATTAGAACTTGGAAAAATAACAAAGGAAGCAAGGAAAGAAGGAAGAGAGGTAGGGAAGGAAGAAAGAGGAAAAGGTGTGAGGGAAGGTGACAAGGACCACATGGCACACGTGCTTCCAAGCAAATCTATTGTTATATAGGAAAGAATAGCTGTGGTTACAGTGCACAGCTTTCCTATGGGAGTATTAAGCTGATGGGGAGGATGTTAAGTGGGCCAGCTGCCCAGGCAGACCGCCTGGCAGCTCCTCTAATTATTAAGTGTGGAGTCATCACATGATCCAGGCCCTGGGTGCATGCCCAGAAAACCTGCAAACATATGTCCAGCTAAATATTCATCAAACAACTGAGGAGTTGACACGATGTGGTATGTCTACACAGTGGGATATTACTCGGCTCTGAACTGAAGGGTGCGTGCTACATTACTAAGAAACGAAAACCCTGTAAAAAGTGAGGCAAACTGTCACAGCAGGCCACGTACTACAGGCTGCATTGGGAGTGAGGTTTGCAAAATCGATACAAAGTGCAGAGCCCAGAGCTGCATGCTGGGAAAACAGGGCGAAGGCTGGGATGATGGTGCTAAGTTGGCAGTGCTCACTGAGCCCTCCCTTTCCAATAAATCAGTGAGTTTTCAATGTGAATTATTAACTAAACTGTTTACAGCATACACCCTGGTTGCGTGCAACTCAGTGGCAGAATGCTTTCCTAGCTCAGGGGAGCCCTGGGTTCAATCCCCAGTAACACTAAATTAAAATGATGATGATGATGATGATGATGATGATGATGATGATGGTGATGGTGATGATGATGGTGATGATGATGATGGTGATGATGATAATAGAGAGAGGAGTCACTGCTGGCCACCATGTCAGAGAAAATGCCTTGGTTTGCCCTGCAGGGATGAAGGAGCAGCTGGCTCACATAAAAACACAGGGAACTTCTGGTTATTTGAACTGAAATGGCATTAACACACAAGTAGATATAAAACTGTTCAAAGAATTGGGGAGGCAGGCAAATGTAGTGTATCAGCCCCTAGCTTTATGGTCATAGCAGACAGAAAGTCAGAAAGCTGCAGCCGCTAGGGGTCAGGAAAAGGCCAGCCTGTGCCTATGCCTATCCCCACATCCCAGCATGTGGGTGACCTCCTGGGGGACTTAGTCTCAGACTGTTACTGAAAGAATTTCTACTGTCAGAGTCCATGGCTAACTAACTGCACCTCTGGTTTCAAGTCACAGAAAGTTACCTCACAACTGGAGGTGACACCACAGCCTAACACAGAAAAGGCAAGTGAAAAAGCCAGGATAAACAAATAATGTCAAAGACATCGCTTAGGTCCAAAGATGAGGAACAACCTAAAACTCTGTAGCTAAAAATTCTCTTGGGAAATTCATAGAAAAATGTAAAAAATGTAGAATCTTCAAACCCACAGAAATGCAAATGATGTTTATATATAGAAAATCCAGGGCAATAGATGAGGTGCTTTCCACGTCAATGCTGAGAACGGACATACAAGTGAATATTGCAGGAAGTCATTTGTGTGGCCCATTGAAGAGAAAAGAAAACAACCACCAAGCAAACAACAATGAAACCTTGATTCTATTAGAAAATAATGCCAATGAAAACCAACAAAGAATGTTTAAAATATTTATCATACTTGACCTAGAAACTGCCTGACCTGAAGTGTTACTCTGAAATCCACGGCGTCTTCTGACCCCATGGCAAACATGAAAGCATCTCATGAACATTTGTAATGTGTTCCTAAGGGCATAAAACAAACTAGACTTCGCTTATTGGTACCATGATTTTGTGTTCCATATAGTGCTCCCCAAAGGCTGGTGAAGTGGGTCACTGCTGGGCTGGCACGGACAGTGCTCCATGGGGCTGGGGGAGTGCACCCTGCACAGTTTCTACTCTGCGTCCCAAGGAGCCAGTCAACTGTGTTCAAAGACAATCCCAGGCCAAAGGTCACTCACTGCTCTTGGTCTGAGTGTGTGGAGGAAATGCAGAGGGAGGAAGTGGTTACTCTCAGAACAGAAAACAGACACAGGGTGGGAAAAGGAGCCGCATCTTGTGGAGGACAGCATGGCTCTGTGGGAGCCGAGGAGGAAACTGGAGAAAGGCATGACAGAATCCACAAGGCTACAACAAAGCCAAGAGATAAATCCTTCGAGGAAGCAGCTGGCGATTTCCTTGGTTCCCAAGGCTGACAGACTCCCAGAACTGTCTGAACTCTCCATAGTGACAATAGATGAAAGACCCACAAGCTCTGAGTGCTCAGCTGTCCACTGTACCCACGTTTTCTAATTCTCTCTGGTAGCAGACAGAACAATGTCCTTATCTGGATCCCCAAACATTATTAATCTCTTACGTTACGTATTGCACTGGCTGCTTTTTCTTGCTGCCCATGCCTGAGAGGCAATGCAAGGGCAGGGAGGTTTCTCTTGGCTCATAGTGCATGGGATTGTACTCTGTCGTGGGGGGAAGTCACACAGGAGGAGGATGCAGGGACTGGCTACATTGCTCCTGCAGCCAGAAGGCAGAGAGTGGATAGAAGTGGGGCAGGCCCCCAGTGGCCCAGTTCCTTCATCTCCTAAAGGTTTGACAACCTTCCACAGCATTGCCACCAATTGTGGACCAAGTGCCAATCACACGAGCCTGCAGGACCATTTCTCAGTCATGGCCTGACATAGGGCAAGAGAGAGTTAAGACTTCGGGGAACCTTAGGCTAATCAGAAGCTCGCGTGCTTCGGGAGAGTATGACTATGCAGGATGGAGCAGTCCAGTCATAGTTCTTAAAATGGGAAGAGGAGGAGCCTGAGGAGACTGTGACGATGGGCGGGATCAGAAAACTGCTGTGGACAGCAGTGGACTGCTGTGAGAAGGACTGAGCTGGACTCTGCTAGGTCCGAAATTGAAAGATGGCATATACCTAAGAACACAGATGTCCTCTGGACCAAGTCAGAAAGGCTGTGGAAATAGACTTGGAATTATTCCACAGAAGGCATGAAGCCCAGCCGTGACTTTAGCTGGCGGAATAGTCTCAGAGTGTGTACTCCAGAAGATAAGTAAAAAAAAAAAAAAAAAAAAAAAATCTGTGCACAGCCACAAAATGCCACCTGCTCATAACTGCATGAGGCAGCATACGATGTTGGTTACAATGCATCATGGGTAAGTTTTCGTTCTTATGTACTTCTCGTTCTTCTTAGTTTACTTAGAATTTAATGATAAGAACTCTTTGTGGGGCTGGTGAAGTGGCTCATCTGGTAAAGGCGCTTGCCGACAAGTTTTACTACCTGAGTTCAAGAACCGTGACCCTTGTGGTGGAGGGAGAGAACAAGCTCTGCCCCATCTTGGAATAGCCACATGCAAGCTGTGGCAGGTGCATGTGAGCGTTCATTGCAAAAAATGAACACATTAATGTAAGTTTTAAAAGGCTAGTATTTGAAAAGAACACACATTTTCCCAAGAAATCAGAACCATTGGCCTCCGTTTGGTGGTGGTGGTGGTGGTGGTGGTGGTGGTGGTGGTGGTGTATGTGTGTGTTGCTCTTGCCTTGTGACTGACTTACTTCATATCTCATATTCTTTGGACTTGATTACTAGACTTAAAATTAAGCCATGCTCTTTAGCACATGTTATTTATGAGCGTGATTCTGAAATCAGTTCAGGAAACAAAGGGGCTATAGCATCAAATCAGCACACACTAAAATAGTTCAGAAGGCAGAATGAAAGTCCCTTGGAGCAGCACTAAGAAATGCAGGCATCAATTGCAGTTTACACACACCAGTTGCAGCCCTCCTGGTCTTGGCTCCTCCTGTGGGATCAGAGGGGTGGACTTCGAAGCCATAGTTCCATTTGTCTCCACAGAGAGCTACCCAACTGCCAGATTCATCCCACTGAGATGGCCAGTCGGCATGGAGAGGGAGGACTGTGTTTGTGGACACCTGCAGCTATTTTCTTATTCTGTAATGTGGAGCTGGCCACAGAGAGAAGGTGTGGATGTTACGATGTGCTGAGACATCTGGACACAGTTACTGGGCAAAGTAGCACAAACCCTGAGGTCCAACATGACTACATCCGGCAGGGCTGCAGGCAGCAGGGGCTTTCTAAGAGAGATGATGCTGTTTCCTCATTTAAAACAACAACAAACCAAAGTAAAACAAACAAGAACCAAACAAGGTCTCCTATAGCCCAGGCTGAGCTCAAACACACCGTGTAACCAAGGATGACCTTGAACTCCTGATCCTTCTGTCTCCACCAGCACGTGATCACAGGCATATACCATCATGGCTGGCTTAGCAGTGCCGAGGATGAAACCCAGGACTTCAGGCATGCATGCTAGGTTAGCACTCTACCCACGAGTTATACTTTAAACCACCTCCACCATTTATTTATTATATTATATATGGGTATGCAAATCTATGCGAGCGTATGTCACATGTGTGCAATAGTGTGCTGGCAGAGGCCAAAAGAGGTCATTGGGTTCCAAGAACCAGAGTTACTGGCAATTCTGAGCTACCAGGCATGAGTGCTGGGAACAGAACTGGAGGCTATCTGGGAAAGCAACAAGTGATCCTAACCACTGAGCCACCCCTCCTCCCCCCCACACACTGTTATACGCAATGCTTCTATGACTCTTACAAGTGTGCACAGGAGGGTGGAAACCTGACCTGGTGTTCTCAGATACAATTGAACTATAAAAGAGATGAAAGTCACAGCTAACTGCCCTAGAGGACAAGTAAGTAGCTAGATACCACTTCATTATTTTTCAATAATGTGTTTTAATAATTTCTCCCAAATCTGTAGTCTAAAAAACACTTAGAATTAGAAATGCTGAAAGGCAGAGCTGCAGTGATGGCTTGGTGGCTAACAGCAGTTGTTGGTCTTCCAGAAGACCTGAATTCAATTCCCAGCACCCACCTAATAACGGTCTGAACTCCAGTTGCAGAGAATTTGCTGCCCCCTTCTGGCCTCTCCTGTCACTGTATGCACACGATACACAAACTCTTACAGGCACACACACATACACATAAATATAGTAAATAAAGAAACCAAATTTTAAAAAATGCTGAACACCAAAACAAAGCACTGGATTAACTATGAGGATATTACACGATACATAATATTTTTGTTTTTATTTGTTGGATATTATATGTGCACTAACTGTTTTGCAAAAGTTCATCAAGAGAGGTAGTGAAATTCTACTTTTAAAGGTCAGCATGGGACTTAATCCTATGTATTAGGCAGGATTCTATAGAGCCACAGAACTTATGGAATGTATATATATTCACTCAGAAGCCATAGTTCCATTTCTCACTACAGCAAGCTACCCAACTTCCAAATCATTCCACGAATATATACATATATTCATTCTCTCTATATATATATGAATGCATACATGTATACATGTATATATGCATTCACATATGTGTATGTATGTATTGTGTATATGGAATTTATTGGAATGACTTACAGGCTGCAGATCAACCAACCCAACAATAGCCAGCTGTGAGTGGGAAGCCCAAGAATCTAGTAGTTTCTGAGTCCCACGAGGCTGGGTGTCTCAGCTGGTCTCCTGTATAAGCTGGAATCCTGAAGATGCAGGGGAAGAAAGAATGAACCCCCTCCTTCTTTTATTTGTCCTTATGTCGGCCTCCAGCAGAAGGTGTGGCCCAGATTAAAGGTGTGCCCCAAGATCTGGATCAAAAGCTTGTGTCTTCCAGCCTCAAGATCTGGGTCACAGGTGTGCCCTCCATTTCTGGACTGTAGTTCATTCCAGGCAAGCTGACAACTGAGAACAGCCAATACACCCTATAATAGTCTCGAAAGGCAGAACAGTACAAATAAGGCAACACAGCAGCCCTACCCCAGCCAGTCTCCCAGCAGGGCCAGTGCTGCTCATTTTGACAGCGCCCTTGTGTCCTGAACTCAGCAGGACTTAAGTCCTGTAGGATCATCCCTATGCAGCACACAAGAGCCTCGCTGAGTGAAGTATAGTAGGAGACTCATTATGTGAACAAATAATGGAATGACTAAGTGAACGAGCAAATAAATAGATCAGTGAACAAAGGCACAGCCCATGGGCCAGCATCAGGCGGAAGCCAGCAGCCTGCAAGTGGCAATTTGGTTCCAAATTGAACTGAGACTGTATTCATGTGAGCTATTTGCAGCCTCATCAGAGAAGTTTACTGGCTAATTATTGTGGGGCACAAAAGCCCCAGCCGCCATCCAGGAATGCCTGGCTCACGTCTTAGAAGAATTGATTTAAATGTCATTGATTTCCCCTGGTGATTCAGAGTCACTTTTCACTTTGGCCTCAGTAAATGGCACACAAGCATGCCCATGTCCTTCCTGAATCTGTTAGGCACGATCCCTGGCAATCAGCTTTTCTGCTGCCTTCCAACTGTCGCCTGGGGAAGCATGTGTCCTAGCTGCCATATGGCCCAGCCAGTGACCCTCTTGCTCTTTTTCAGGTTAGATACCACGGGAAAGTGTGTCTAAAGATGCACTTATGCTGAGGCCCTGTTCTATAAACGAGTGAAAAGAAACCATTTGTATCCAAAGTCAGTCATAGGAAAAGAGATGGATAGTTTTCAAAAGACAAGTGGGATTTGAGTGGGAGACCCTAGGTTTAGACACAGCTTTGGGCCTGTTTTCACCAGATGATCATAAAGTCTGGGATTCTCTGTCCTGGATTTCTCTCTCTCTCTCTCTCTCTCTCTCTCTCTCTCTCTCTCTCTCTCTCTCTCTCTCTCTCTCTCTCTCTCTCTCTCTCTCTCTCTCTCTCTGTGTGTGTGTGTGTGTGTGTATGTGTGTGTGTGTTTTGTCCTCAGGCACCATCCATCTTGGTTTTTGAGACAAGGTCTCTCATTGGTCCAGAATTTGCCAGTAGGGTAGACTGGCCAGCCGGGCTATCTCTGCCTCCCCTCAGGAGGCAGGACTAAGGCTACAAGCTAGCATGGCAGCGCCTGGCTTCATTATGCCAGTTCTTGAGATGGAACTCAGGGACGCTAGGGTAGCTCCGAAGGCTTAGTTTCTCTCAGTAGCACTGGGATGCTCAGGCAACACCCAAGTCAGTCTCCCTCTCTCCTAGAGCACACAGTGTTGCCTGTGTCTGTGTAGAAGTTGGAAAAAATAAAGAGAGAAAATGCCGCTGTTGCTGATGTCCAGCAACTAAAGATACTGTGTTTCTTTTATAGGAAGCAAAAGAAAAGAAATCAGCTAGTCAAGAAAGACAGGCACAATTCGAGGAGAAAGGGAGTTTTAGTTGAACGTCTCATTCCTGATTTTTCTGACTGTTATACCTTACTTTTCTGTGCTCTTGAGAATCTGGCCCAATTCTGGGATAGGAGGACACAGACCCAGGTACACTGATGCTGACCAAGGCTTTTTATATGCACTAGACTTTTAAAAAGGAGCCCTGGATTCCTAGCACAGAGAAAAGGAGCTGGTAGATAGATCTATGGAGCCCACACAGAGGCTCCGAAACAGAGGAGCCGGAGGAAGCCCTTCTCCTCAATCCTGTTATTTTATCTTCTCACTCTTACTGGTTCACCTTTGCCTCCAACATGCTGTGCCGGTGGAGCTGGGTCTGAGAGAGTTGATGAGACTTCAGTGGGAGAGACAGAGATGAGGATGTTATTGCAGTGAGGGCCCCAAAGAATTTGAGGGCTGTAATTGGTGCAGTAGTCCAGGCAGGCGAGAGTACCGGCTCTGGGAGGGCAAGGAGGACTCACGTGGAAAACGCTGGAGAGGAGAGGTTGAACTCTCGATTGACACAGAGTCAACTGAACTTAACTTGAGGGGTGTGGCAGAGCCACGCAGGCTTCAGTCAGCAAGAAGCTCATTGTTGTTTAGTTGAACAGAGAGTGGGCGCAGACCGAGGTACTCACTGTAAGGAAGCAGAACCGATTCTTCCTCACGAAACAGAAATCTTTCTTCTGGATGTGGCGCGTCCCCACAGATGCTCTGGTAGACACAATGGTCTACGTGATCCCAATTCCCACGTCTCATTTTCTACCACTCATGCTACTGGCGGGGGCCCGGGTGACTCGTCTCGGGTCAGCTGAGCTACAAAAGGTTTTTCTCTTCATGTTCTCCATGGTTTGTTTTCCTCTTTGATGCAAAGAAACGGCGTGTCAGAGTGAGGGGAGTGCAGTCCGCAGCACAGAAGCCCTCATCTGTCACTGACAGCGTCCCAGACTTATTGAGGCCCCTGCCCGCTGCTGCGAGGGGATAGGGTTGCCAGAAACTGAATAAAAGCGCTCAGAAAGCTAAGCCAAGTGGGAGTAATTACGTTTCCAAGCATAGAGTGAACGAGCTCCCCAGGAGTGGCAGGCAGAGCCCACCTGGGTTCCAGAAACTTCCAAGGTGCTGTGCCAAGAGTGAGAGGGGCTTTCTCTTGCTTTTCTTGCTTCTCCTGGGGGAAGCCTGGTAGATGTCACGCCAGTGAGCGCTACTAACCTATCTGGGCCATTGGAGGGTTAAGATCACAGAGGGGCGCTCGGCTTTCACTGCCTGGCTATGTATGACTCAGACTGGAGGCTCAACTTTACAAACCGAGTGAGGTCAGCGTGAACACAGCCTCGCATTGTCGAGAGCAAATGAGTCAAGAACAGATAACTCATCCAGTAATCTAGATGGTGGAGTCGCCCAGCAAACTTGAAATTTTCTCCCCCACCCCCCCCCCACCCCACAGAAACCATTTGCACAATTTAGGCTTTTACGCATATAATGAATCCACTTAAAATTAAGAGAAATCTCTCATCGGAGATTGTCCAAGCTCCAGCGGCTTCTCTTTGTGCGATTAATTTTGCTAATGGTCAAGTTCCTGGGGGAGGGTATCGACAGAGCTGAGCTCTATGCTTTCCCAAGCACAGGGCCTGTTGAAAGCATGCTTAATAAAGCCAAGATAGGGCCGCTTTTGTGCCTTTGATGGACGAGACAGGATACTATCAGACTGGGGAAAGCCTTAAGCAGGAAGGCTGCTACATAAGGAGATAAAGCAGAAAGCACTAAGGACTTAGAGCTGTTTTGAAGTGGAAGTCTGTGTTTGAACAAGGAATATTTGAAACTGGAACCAGTCACCGTCTGAACTGAGAAAGGCTCTTGGCAGCGCGGAGGGCCTCAAGTGTCTGTTATTCCTTCTTTGGTTGGCTCCTGGTCCCGAAGCGTGCACGCTTAACCTTCGCCACATCCTCACATGAGTAGTGTAGTAGAAATGTCTAGAATTGATGGAAAAGTGTTCAGGGAGGACTGACGTGTGTAACCCTGCGCCACGTCCTCAGAGGGCATGAGAAGAAGTGGTCGCTTGTGTAGGAGTGACTCCTGGTAAGTGTGATTGCATCTGAACTCTGCAACCTAATTGTGAAGCGTGTTTTTAAAATGGTGAAACCAAGGCTTAGGAATTAAAGGCCTGGCTTAGAGAGATAGAAGCAAACCACAGTTCTGACATTACTAAACTCAGCCCTTCTTAGTGAGTCTCAGAGCAGGAACCCTGGGCCTGTGGCATCGGCGGTGCCTGCAAGCTTTTTAGAAATGAAAATACAGGAGACCTTGAGGGTGACATTCAGCAGTCTGTGTTTTAACAGGGCTGTGACATCCTACCCCTGTCCCTCTCATATTATAAAGCAGACTCAGTCCAACCTCAACCCCCCCTCCTAATACCTACATTCCAATCCTGTTCAAAGTCCGAAGCCCCTTCTGAGACTCAGAGCAGAATCTTAGCTGAAGAATGGAGACCCAGAAAGAAAGAATGAGACTGAACAAACCCAAAGGGCAGACACTAAACTCCACATCCAGCATTTGAGGCTTTTGGTTAGACCACCTGGGACCTAGTGAACTTGAGCAGTCCTGCCCTTTCACCTTTGTGTGGCCTTTCTCTTGGGCCAGCTCCACATGGTGGCTGCAGCTTTCTTCAGTGGACATTTCAACATCTCCAACTCAACTTCACCTTCGCAGGCTTGTGCACAGGAGGAGCTCCATACAGGGACTCAGATACTCTGCTCTCAGTGGCTTTCCGAGGCCTTGGTGCAATTCGCCATGAACCCAGTGTTAATGCAACTGGATTTTTCTAGAGAGTTCCCAAAAGAGCTCAACATACAGTAATGGAAGGAAACGTCCATCAGAATACAAGGCAACTGGTCCACAGCCCCACCACCACTTGCTAGTTGTATTTCTACATAGTAAAGCTTCCATGGCTAAAGGATTCCATCTAGCACTTTTACTGAAAGTGTTAATTCCTTGACTTTATACAGCTTTTCTGATGCAATCAAGCATAAATTCCCAAAGTTTCATGAGCCAAGCTATATAGAGAAAATTATATACATTTGTGTACAAGAGATCATGCCAGAGAAATAGGGAGAGTTAGTTGTGTGCATTTTCCTGAGGAGACATAAATGAATAAACATCTGTTTACCCTAGATAGAGAAGTAACAACAGACTAGCAATGATTTCACTGAAGTCTAACATGGTGGACCAGTGAGTTAACCGGGGTCACTTACAGGAGTACAGTGATTCCCAGGCAACTGCACCACTGAAAAGCCACCCAGCACGGAGCTCCTTGCATGACGTGTGGGCAGCTCAACAAGTAGCAGACTCTCCTTCAGGTACCTTGGTGGTTGGTCTTATCCCCAGCAATTGTTGCTGCTTCCATAACCTCAGGTAGGAACCTTGTGAATCTGTTGGCTTCAGGAACTTTCTGTGACTTGTGAGTTGTGTCCTTCTTGAGACTCATAAGCCTCCCTGCACCTCCTGAGGTGGATTTTTCAATTTGGAAGAAGTGGTCACACAATGTCGTACGCACATACGTGCTTTACAAAAAGAGCTACACTCGGCTGAATGTTGTGCTTGGTGTACTGTCATCCAGTGCATTTTCACTCTGCTTTGTCTGTCATGAGGAAGGCCAGGTTGACAAGCATAGCTTGATATTTCCAAGAACCTCTCTAAGATAGAGAGGAGAGCAGTGATGTACCTTGTACTCTGAAGCCCTAGAAGAGCATGAGCACCCTTGGAGACAAAGGAGAGAGCAGTTAGCTTTGCCTGGGAGGAGGTGCAGTGGGTAGTCCACCAGAAAGGCCATTCTTTTTTTTTTTCTTACTGTTTTTTTTTTAATTGAAAAATAAAATCATTCATATTACATCTCAGTTGCTATCCCATGCCGTGCATCCTCCCATTCCTCTCTCCCTCCCGCTTTCACCCCATTCCCCTTCCCTATGACTGTGACTGAGGCGGACCTCCTCCCCCTGAATATGACGCTAAGGTATCAAGTCTCTTCTTGGTAGTCTGCATCGGGCCTTCCCATCAAGGGGACATAAGAAGGGCCATTCTTGATGTTGGCTTCTTAGAATGATTTCAAATATTCAAGGGAAAACAGAAGACTCCAGGGAGAAAAAGCCAAATAAGGTGACAAAGAGCAAATCCCACTGAGGAAAGTAAAGATTTGTATATAGCTGGGGAAATTAAGAATGTGAAGAGCGTGGGCTGCTCACCAGCACATAAAGAAGGCAGCGAAGCCCATTGTTGATAAGGTCAGAAGCTGACAGGCTGTTCTAGAGGACATAGGACCCTGTGACAAGAAAGAAATTTATTGTATGAAGGCATCTCAATGCAAATGATGAAAATTCATCACACAGATGCATGAAACTCTCAAAAAAATAAAAGCAATTTAAGAAAGGTGATTCTGGCTTATTGCGGGGAATACTTATCACTTCTAAGAGAATGAAAACATCTAAATATGAGGGATAAAAGTGGCAAATTTGGGTCTGGAGAAATAGCTCAGAGGTTAAGAGTTTGTCCTGCTATTGTAAGGACCTGAGTTCAGTTCACAGCACCAACACTCATAGACCCTTGGACTCCAGCTCTCCAAGGAACTGAGGCCTCTGGCTTCAGTGGGTACTGTATTTGTGTGCACACACTTCCAACACATATATTCATACAATCAACAAGAATAAAAAATGAGCCAGGTGCGGTGGCCCATGCCTGTAATCCCAGTACTCAGCTAAGCAGATTTCTGTGAGTTCGAGGCCAGCCTGGTCTACAGAGCATGTTCAGGACCGGCAGGGCTACACAGAGAAACCCTGTCTCAAAACAAACAAACAAACACAGTAATATTAAAATTGAATTATTTCTAATGAATTGTCTTACAATACTGCAATTGAATAAGCCAAGCCCATAGCAGTATTCTGCATCCAGCATTTCATATGTTAGCCCTGTAATACTCTCATAGAATCAGGGAGAAATTATATATGACTTTATTTATGAGAAAAATCTGCTTCAACTCATCTACTTTAAAATTAAGGTGTATTTAAATCCATATTTGTGTGAGTCAGTTATGTTAACTGCTATTCTGGGCTAACATCTATACTTTAAAATCACAAAGTAGGTAGAAGTAAATGTGGGTGAGGGTTCAACTTCTAGTGTCTTTGAGATTGACAAAACTGAAGCTCTCAAGGCAGGACAGAAAGCAATTAAGAGAAATGATAGATTTGATTGACCGTTAGCATCAATATCCATACAAAATCACAGTAAGCGAAGAATTACTTCCAAGGTCTAAGACACACATTAATTATAAACGATAATCACAAACAAAGCAGACAAGCAGCAAACACAGTGTCCTGTACATACAGTGCTAGGTAATTTAGTATCAATCATTTCTAAGAGGTAACAGACAAAAAACTCCAGTAAATAATGTGAATAGAGAAATGGGCTCCCAGGTGACAGAATAGTGTCTGCCTGCCCACTCCCCTCTCTCTCCAGTGGGACCTAGACTGACCTAAAATGTCCAATTCTTCTGCCTCTTTAACCTCCCAGGCTCTGGGACCCCAGGCCTACCCCACTGTGCCAGGTGAGAAGGCAATAGGTAGAGTCTTGGATGATTATAGCCATGCCAGCTTGACTTTGGAAAGAATTTGCACCACTTGCCAGATGTCTCTGAGGGAAAGTGTAACGACATCACTGGATAGAATGTTCATTCTCTGGCCCGATAGTTTCATTTCCTTTCAAGGCTTTGTGGTCGTTGCTGCTGTTGTTTTTTGAGATTGTTTCTCTGTGTTAACAGGCTGGCCTCAAGCTCACAGAGATCCACCTGCCCCTGCCTCTCCTAAGATTAAAAGAAAAGTGAGATGCCAATGCCTTTGGATAAGCTGAGGGAAAGTGAGTTGGCCAGAGGAGAGCAGCTCTGCAGGGCTGAGTTGGCATCACACCCAGAGAACGGTCTCGCTCACATCCTCTGCTTTCAAGTGTATCAGCAGGATCAGGGTCCTTGACGCCTCTCCAGATGCACCAGGTCTCTAGAGAGGCATTCTGGGTATCACAGAGGGCGGCAACTACTGATGGGTCTTCGTAAAACTTGGCCTGGGGATGTGGAATTCAAAGACGTGGCCTCTTTTTTTTTTTTTTTTCTCATAAAATCTATTCTGCAAGACTGGAATATTTAAAAAGTCGAAGACAACTTGAATTTTAAAAACTGCATGCATTTTTTAAAATGCCATCCCTGCCTATATTGGAGCTTATTAACCCAAGGTTAAAACATTACAATTCAGTGTGTGTGTATGTGTGTGTGTGTGTGTGTGCGCACGCATCTGTTTGAGCTCCACAAGTTTCCAAGCCTGAGTCTTCTGGTATGAATTTGTTTATTCAATAGGCATAGACTAGGTTTTCAATACTCCGTCTGCCACATGGGTAAACATCTTTGTCACACCACCCAAAACATCTGACTCTTCTTCAAAGGGACAATTAAATGAGAAGCAAAGTCAAGAAATGAAAAGCATTTGAACTCGACCTAGAACCAGTGACCCTACCTCCACCCCATGGCGAAGTCAGTTGTGCACAAAAGACATGGAAATAACTAGAATGGATTCATTCTCTTAAAGATGTTTTCCCAAATCCATGAAAAACAAACACATGGGCTGCGCCTCTCAAATTTAGCATCCTCTTCTTGTATTTCTAGCATAGCTTTCCCACTCATTTGAATGTCTCCCCACAGAGTCCTTGTCTCTTTACTGAGAGAAACTGAGCTTTGCTTTTCTCCAGGAAGAACAGATGCCAGGCAGGGATGAGCTTCCCTGTGAGAACAGGAAACAGGAATCTTCCAGAGTAAAGATCCAGCAGAGGCTTCATTCTGGCTCCTCAGAAGGTCCTGACTGGGTCGCTGGGACCAGTGTTGTCCTAGACTTCCCCTCACAAGAGTGCCAGCTGTCCTTGGGGTGTCCCTGAAGAGTTCTGTGGTACATTTATCTATTGCTTAGTTCAGGTTGCCATCTGTGAAGGCAGGACACACTGCTGCATGAGGCACCCATCCTGCCCTGCTCCCCTCTCCCATCCTCAGAGAGTGCCCTAGAATTGGTTTGTAGTGCAGTTGTACGGCCATAACGTTTAGACAAACATCTTTCTTTGGGATTCTATGTGAGTATAAAATAACAAAGGTGACATTTTGAACTGAAATTCACAAAACTTTAGAGTGGCACAGATTAAAAAACAAACAAACAAATAAACAAACACCTAGCAGTCTATCCCAAAACATAAAATCTTGGCCCAAAACAAAGACAAAACCTCAGCCATACATTTTGGTTCCGCCCCCTGCCAAGGGAAAAAAAAGGGATAATTTTTATGGGGAGTATAGTTGATAGTTCAAAAACATTTCCTACAAACAGACGGGGTCTTCAGCATCAGCTCTGAGACAGGCTCTTCTGCAAATGGTTAGGACGAAATATATTCTAAGGTTCCCCAAAGGCTCTAACTATTCTGTTAGAGGTGCTCCTGTTAATGGACAGCTGCCTCCCTAACTGTGAAAATGGCTACTGCATTACCTGCCTCTCTGAAAGGAATGTAAAGTGAAACTAATTCAATGCTGCTGCACCTGACAGAAAGATGAAGATAATGGCATGGATGTTAGGGACAGGGATACTGAGCTCAAAGCATCTTGCAAGAGGGAGATTACAATAGCCATGGATTAGTTGAAGCAGGTAACCAAGAGGATGAAAGACTGTGGAAGTTGAAAGGGTGAGGGAATAAGTCATGTAATTAAAGAGTGTCCTGACTTCAGAGTTGATGGAAACAAAGAAAAATTTGAGGGCTGTGGTAGACCATGTTATCTATGTCATGGAGGGGTATGGGGAGCCTAGTAAGAGAAGGCCAAGACTTTGCATGTATCTAAATGAAGTTCAGGCTTCAAAACACTTGCCAATAGGGGAGAGAGAGAAACTAGATCACCAGCGATCAGCTTTGCTGTGGAATTCAGCGGCCCCCACCAGCCCCTCAAAGGAAGAAGAAAGCACCTTGGGGTCAGTGGCTTTGTAGCTGAGCACACACCACCCACACAGCCATGATATCCTGATGCCACAGACCACCCTGGGTGGCAGCGAATGGGCTCCTCTTAGGAGGCACGGCAGCGACATGACTCACCCCTTTCTGCAAACCCATGCTGCTGCAGCACGGTTATTTCTCCATCATTAAGGTTAAAATGAACCAACAACAAGCAACCACTCTCCTTAGTAAGGAAGCTGATCTTACTGGGCATTGCCACCATAGCAATCCCAGTATGCTCTGCAGTGGGCAGGAAGAAGGAAGTGCAAGGGACCCTCCTCTACGTATCCTTTGCAGGATGAGGCAACCACCAACAGTGGAGCTTCCTGAGACAGAGGAGCTTGGCAGACACCTCACGCTCGCTTAATTTCTCATGTTCAGTATGTCACCAGTCCATCTCTGTGCATGTCACCCCCTAGGTCTCCTGAACTCCTCTGCTTCTGTTCTCAGAGGAAGAGATGTCCCACAAGCTTCTGCAGGCATTTGTTCCAGGTCTCCTCCACTCAACGCTCCTTCTCACTACACTTGCCACTTTGCTCAGAAATATCTTCAAGAACATTGATTCCATCTGCTACATCGGTTTAAAATCTTGAAATGCCACCCCCTTACTTATTGCCAGATAAACAATGGCAAAGCTCAGATTAAAACATGTTGTTGGTTTACCCTGAAACAGTAACAGTTCAGAGAGGGCTACTGAGCTGACAGAGAGAGTTCTGCAAGATGTCCTGATACACACACCTGTCACCCCTGCTTCCAAACTCATACAGTTTTCCCCACTGAAGTCCACAGATGGAGCCTGGCAGTGCTGTTCTATAGAATGTTTTTGCAACTGTAGTTTTTCTATAGCCTATACCCATCCAAAAAGATGTGCCGTGATACATGATAAAGTTCCTGGAAGGGAAGTTTACAGACAATAGAAAAGCTTCCTTTTTGCTTATAAAGATCAATTATGTAGTGTGCGGATGACATCCAAAGTCCTTCAGTGTAAAATAACTGAAAAAACACTGGTTTCTATGCCTGTGACAACACAATATGACCAAAAACAGCTTGGGGAGGGGGGGAGAGAATTTCTTTCAGCTTATAGTTCCATGTCACAACTCATTGCCAAGGAATGTCAAAGCAGCAACTGACGCAAAGCCATGAAAGGTGCTGCTTACTGACTTGCTCCTTGTGGCTTGTTCAGCCTGTGTTCTTGTACACTCCAGAACCACCTGCCCCAGGAGTGGTACCAGCCACAGTGAACTGGGGCCTCCCACACCACTCACTAATGAAGAAAATGCGCCATTGGCTTACCCACATGCCAAGCTGATGTGACTTGGTCATGACTGTGGTTCCTTCCTCTCAGGTAACTCTAGTTTGTGTCACAGAAGCAACACCTATGGCGATACATGGTGGTATGTGCTCTCTAAGGCAGAGGGTAGCTGCTGTGGTGGTGGAGACTGAAAGAGCATCAGCTCCCTGCATGAGTGCAGGAGTGTCACCCAGACATCATTAACTCATGTGGGCCTTGAGAGATCCCAGAACAGCGCCTAACCAGGAGCCTGAGATAGCCTGATGTTCCCTAACTAGTTGGTCAGCAAAGTCTATTTATAAAAAAAAACCTTCTCTCTCCTCCTGTGACCTTGTCCAAGAGGCAGCTCAGAGTTTGGGGCTGAGACATGGTCCCTGTAACATTGTCCCCGCACATGCCATGCTGGTGTGTGTGTGTGTGTGTGTGTGTGTGTGTGTGTGTGTGTGTGTGTGCATGTGTGTGTGTTTACTGTGTGCTGCTCAGCCTGCAGCACATTCCCAGCCTTCAGTGGGACATGAAATCCCACAGTCTAGTGCATTTGTCACAGTTTGGACAGCGGCACTCAGAAACGTGGAAATATCTTTTTATTCCCAGGCTTGGGAGTAAAATTTGTGGCCAAAGAGGCTGCTTGAGGGTGACCAAAAATATGACTACAGATGGCGAAGATGTAGACAGGCTGCGAGGTTAGGGATGCACTAAGGGGTGAGAGGGAAGACCGAGCCCTATCAAGCCAAGATTTAACAAGGGAGAAACTAATTTTCCCTTTGCATAAGCCTAATTGCATAAGCTTTGGTTGCTTGCTTACTTCAACCCCTGACTCTTGCCTTGAAAAGCTTACATTAGAAAAAACTGACAAGACATGAAATGAGTCCTGACCAGCTGGGCTCTTGAGTTGGAAGGGTTTTGGAGCAACGCTTTCTTTACTAGAAGAAACAAGAAACAGAAGCCATGTTGCGCCTCACAAAGAGTCCCAGGAGCATCAGCAGAACGCAGATTGCATCATCTGCCTCTTTATCACTCTCACAGATGCCTGAGACAATCACCTGAAGGGAGCAAGGATTGGTTTTGGCTCAAAGTTTAGAGGTGTGCGTCTGGGTCTACGGTCACCTCGTCTGTGTCCCAGAGCATCAGGAAGCACACAGTGGAGGAATCCTGTCCACCTGGAGATTGCCAGAAAGCAGAGAGTGACACAGAAAAAGAAGGCACCAGGATAAAAGTGGCCATTCAAAGAAAAGCCCTGGTGACCTACCTCCTAGCCATCTCTGAGAGTTTTCAGCCTTTCAGTTTTCACCATCCAGTTATGAACCAATGTCCATGGATGAAACAGGAGCTTGTAAAAGCCCATCGCTTCCCAAAGGACAAGAGCTAATGTAGAAATACTGACAATATCACCCTAGTCAGGGCTTCACCGCTAACCTGCCCAGCATCCTACAATGCAAATACCCTACTGTTTACGCCATGTGAGTTGTAACCCAAAGTGTGCTGAGCAAATACTGCATGATTTCCTTGTTCTGTCACCGCAGCAAAAAGCCCGACTGAGTGATCTTAAGGGAGGGCGGGCTAATTTTAGCCTGCAGCTGAGGGAAGTCACGTGGCAGGGTCCTGAGGCAGTTGCTCACACTGGGTGCATGGTCAACAGGCAGGATGATGAATGCTGGAGCTCAGGCGCCTGTGCTACATATAACTAAAATGCATCTTCCCATCTCATTTAACCTGATCTTTATGATCCCTCACAAGCATGACCAGAGATGACTCTACATCCTTGAATCGAGAACAGTTGGCAGTATGAACCATCGCACATATCCTATTCAGTTTGACTAAAACATTCTCCAAACCAAGGGTCTTAAGCGTGATTGAAAGAAAATGCTTGTGTCACATCCCGTGTCCTTGCACAATGCATCACCTGGTTAGTGAAGCAAGCACGAGAGTGGCCAGCGATACCATAGTGGCCAGCGATACCATAGTGGCCAGCGATACCATAGTGGCCAGCGATACCATCTGGGGTTTCCTTCAAGTGCACGAACACCTCAAGTGTGTCTTCCTGCAGAGCATCGGATACAGCACTTCAGAGCGGTTGGCCACTTTTCCTGGCAAACTACACTTTCCTTTTCAGTAGTCTGCAAATTCCACTGAAATGGCAGGTTCTTTCCACTTTAAATGTAGAATCAGGACCCCAGTGAGTTACGGAAGTGTCTCACCCACAAAACCTGCCAGTCATGGTGAAGTGGGTATAACAATTACTTTATAAATCTTGGTTTGTTTTGTTTTTACAATCTGAAAATAAATTGAAATGACATATATCCACCCAGGGGGAGGATCTGTTTGGGGCCAGTTTGGGTCAAACCTCCTTCCTTCTTCATTGGCTGTGGAGTGTCTCCATATCTGATGGTCAGTTTTGAACACAGCAATGAAACATATCAAAAGGAAACAAAGGAACACACCAAAAGGAAAACAAAGTTCACATCTTAGTTCCAGCCCTGAAAACCCCAAGCAAACACCATCACACCTCAAACCCTGAGCTGTAGGGGACAGCTGAACTGGCTCCTCGAAATATTTTTTTTTTTCTTTTCCCAAATGTGACCCATCATTTTTCTTCCTCGGATGGCTTCTATTTGAGGCTCAGCTGTTAAAACCAGCATCGTTGACGGAGGCCTCAGCACTCCCCTAGTCACACTGGGGCTGCTCCTGCAACCTCTGGCCTGTTTTGTGACTGGTCTTTAAACTGCTTCCTCCTTCCCCAGGCTTCCTCTGAGCTATCAAATACTTGTAATTCCTTGGCCTCTGTGCTTCCTGCTAGTTCCCAGGGGCTTTGGTGAACTCTCTCAGAGCCCCTGTCCCTCTCAGTCTGTGCTCCCAGCACATCCTGTTTCTAAGAATCTACACAATACTGTTCCCAGCAAGAGGCAAGAGGAGCCCTGAGGACCATGTTTAGCCTCCGGATTTCCCAGACCTCCCCTGTCACACTCCCTCCTCTTCTTCCTTTTCCTCCTCTTCTTCTTCTCCCTCCTCCTCTTCTTCCTTCTCTTGTCCCTTCCCTGCTCTTTGTGTAGCACCTAGCTCATTTAGAGGTGACCTTGACATTTTAATCCTTCTTCTGTGATTCATTGTGCAGAAAACTGATAATCCATTTAAATATTTCAAACCTTCTATTCTTCTCATCTGAAGTGGTTATTTTAAAAAATAGATTTTAAACCGAAGGCTTTCTGAAGGTGGCTTGAATCACCCTGTCTGTTCCCCTGGGGACCTGAGAACTCATTAGACTTCTGCTTCCTCCCTTCTCACCACAATGTCACCAAAGGGCAGATGAAGGACCTTCTGCTCACTCATCCCAGTGCCTGGCCCACCTCAGCCAGTGCCTGGCCCATCCCAGTGCCTGGCCCACCCCAGCCAGTGCCTGGCCCATCCCAGTGCCTGGCCCATCCCAGTACCTGGCCCATCCCAGTGCCTGGCCCAACCCAGCCAGTGCCTGGCCCATCCCAGTGCCTGGCCCACCCCAGCCAGTGCCTGGCCCATCCCAGTGCCTGGCCCATCCCAGTACCTGGCCCATCCCAGTGCCTGGCCCACCCCAGCCAGTGCCTGGCCCATCCCAGTGCCTGGCCCATCCCAGTACCTGGCCCATCCCAGTGCCTGGCCCAACCCAGCCAGTGTCTGGCCCATCCCAGTGCTTGGCTCACCCCAGCCAGTGCCTGGCCCATCCCAGTGCCTGGCCCATCCCAGTACCTGGCCCATCCCAGTGCCTGGCCCAACCCAGCCAGTGTCTGGCCTATCCCAGTGCCTGGCTCATCCCAGTGCCTGGCCCACCCAGCCAGTACCTGGCCCACCCCAGCCAGTGCCTGGCCCATCCCAGCGCCTGGCTCATCCCAGTGCCTGGCCCATCCCAGTGCCTGACCCACTCCAGCCAGTGCCTGGCCCATCCCAGTGCCTAGCCCACCCCAGCCAGTGCCTGGCCCATCCCAGTGCCTGGCCCATCCCAGTGCCTGGCCCACCCCAGTCAGTGCCTGGCCCATCCCAGTGCCTGGCCCATCCCAGTACCTGGCCCACCCCTGTCAGTGCCTGGCCCATCCCAGTGCCTGGCCCACCCCAGTCAATGCCTGGCCCATCCCAGTGCCTGGCCCATCCCAGTTCCTGGCCCACCCCAGTCAGTGCCTGGCCCATCCAAGTGCCTGTCCCACCCCAGTCAGTGCCTGGCCCATCCAAGTGCCTGTCCTACCTCAGCCAGTGCCTGGCCCATCCCAGTGCCTGGCCCACCCCAGCCAGTGCCTGGCCCACCCCAGTGCCTGGCCCACCCCAGCCAGTGCCTGGCCCATCCCAGTGCCTGTTCCACTCCAGCCAGTGCCTGGCCCATCCCAGTGCCTGGCCCATCCTAGTGCCTGGCCCACCTCAGACAGTGCCTGGCCCATCCCAGTGCCTGGCCCATCCCAGTGCCTGGCCCAGGGACCAAAGCACAGCAGGCTCCTAGTGATTCCATATAGGAAGCAAGAAAAAGTTATCTAGCTACTTTTTTTCTTTATCACCAGAGAAGTCTATTCTGCAGACACAAATTCTTAAAATATGGGCCTTTCTCCAATCAGCACTATCAGAGGTGCTGTTTAGAATTGTTCTCTGTGTGATTCCCTAAACCACAAGCACAGTTTAAAACGTGAATGTACCTCGGTTCTCATCTAACGTGCACCCATGGATCCCCTGTTCCTTCTTTGACTTTCACTCACTTGCCTCCATGAGACTAAAAATGAATTTTTTTCATCTGTACAGTTCTCGCTTACTGACGCCTAAGCTGTCTGCTGTCTGCTCCCTTTAATTTGATCAGTGTGATTACAGTGATCACCGACGTGCATTGCCTAATTCCAGTGATTAACTCTCACTTGTGAATTTTCTTTTCAGGCTGATTTTATTTTGTATGTATGAATGCTTGCCTGCATGTTCTATCTGTGCACCATCCTGTGACTAGAGAGGTCAGCAGAAGGCGTCAGATTCTCTGGGCCTAGACATGCAAATTCTGAGCTGCTGTCTGAGTGCTGGGAATTGAACTCAGGTCCTCTGCAAAGAGCAGCAAGTGCGCTTCCCTGTGGAGCCCTGGGCTGGCCCCTCACCTGTTTCTAAGTGTTGTGCTGAGGTCTGGTTTTCAAGGAGGAGGACATGAAGGATGAGCCCTTGCTGTTTCTACTCACCACTGTGGACTTCATTACAGATAACAAACAGAGCCAGATGCTGGGTTTGATACGGCCTTCTCATGAAGAGGGGAGGGAAGGTGTTGAATCCTGTGGAACTGACATTGGTTTAACTCCTCTGGGTTTCCATGCCATTTGGAAAATAGAAAACTCCAGAACCTTAGGTGGCTAACCTAAAGATTAAGCCTGCAAAAATACATAAGCCATCTAAGACAAGGTAGATGTGTGTTGATAAGTATATGTTTATGGTACTTTGAAGACTAAGTGCATCATTTCAGTATACCAGACTTGATTTTGATATAAAAGGAGAAAAGCTATAGTATTTAAACAATCTAAATGGTTTAGCCTGTCTAAAATAATTTAGACAGCTTGTCCACAGTGGACTGAAGATATTTAGATTTAGGAGGAGAGAGGTGCTTAAGCTAGGTTCTCCTGTAGCCCAGGATGGTCTTGAACTTGTTGTGTGTGGTTGAGGATGCCTTTGAATTCCTGATCCCCCTCCTCTGCCTGCCAAATGCTGCGGTTACAGGTGTGTTCCACCACCTCTGGCAGGCATGCTTGCTTACATGTCCACATCAGTATTGTTTCTATATACAAAGACATTTGTAAAGAAGAAAGTCATTTAGAGGAACAAATGGATAGGATAAAGTCCTGCTTGAGTGGAGGTCAGTGCTTCAAGTGTAGCCAAACTGGTGGGTAGGCAGAACAGACAGTGCCCGGTGTCTTAGCCATGACTAGGAAGCATGGGCATTGTAAAGGATTTATGGTACACACAGTTTTCACATTAGCATGGTTAGCTCTTGCCTAACTTGTAGCATACATATTCTATGAGTGTGGCAAGCCAACCTGCAAGCTCCCAAACTGAGCTCACACACTTGTGTTCTGTTCTCTGTTCTAGTGACCACAGGATAGTCATATGGAACGACTAAGTTGAAGCAATTGATCTTAAGTGCTAAGAATCTCGTGTGTGTGTATGCACACAAACACACATCATGAGATATATATATATATGCGTGCATGTGTGTGAGTATGCACTCCTGTGCATGGGAAGGCCAGAAGTGGCCTTTGTCACTCTCCACCTTGCTATTTTTAGACAGAGTCTCTCTGTGAATCGGAAACTCTCAGTTGCAGTCCAGCTGGCTGGCCACTGAGCCCCAGAGTTCCTTTTATCATCCCCTTCCTAGTGCTGGGGTCACAGCTCCCTTGCCAGACCTGACTTATTTACCCTTGTGGGTGCTAGGGATCCAAAATCAAGTTTTCATGATGACATAGAACGCATTTCAGTGGCAGGTGTAGTGGTGCACGCATTTAATCCCAGCACTCTTGGGAGGCAGAGACAGGAGGATCTCTGTGAGTTTGAGACCAGCTTGGTCTACAAAACAAGTCCAGGATAGTAAGGGTGACACAAAGAAACCCTGTTTTGAGGGAAAAAATAGAAAGAAAGAAAGAAAGAGGAGTGAAGGAGAGAGAGAAAAGGAAGGGGGAGAGAAAGAGAGAGAGAGAGAGAGAGAGAGAGAGAGAGAGAGAGAGAGAGAGAGAGAGAACTTTACCCACTCACTGCCACCTTGGCCTCCAATGAAAATCTTTTGAAATGGGCTTAGAGAACATCACCCTTTGGCTTTTCTTTCCCGCTGCTGCTGAGACACCCCCAGGAGGAACAACCTGGCCATGCCAAACAGAAACACAGTAAGGGGTCCGTAGTGCCCTGGATGCCGACTGCTAAGTCTGGTGAGTCTGAGACCAAAGAGCCTTCCCATGTTTCTAAGGCGGCATGTAGACTTCTGACTGCAGGTCTGAGTTCAGTCCTGTCAGTGCTCAGTAGGTCAAGCTGACCCCTTCCTGACTTACTGGAGGATGGCCCACAGTAGATCCCAATTCGAAGCACTGGTATGAGTTAATTAATTACCTGAGCCAACCTGTGGCTCTAGCTCTTCTCCAGCTATGCTTGGGAAAGAGTGGACTACAGGACAATGTGTTATGTGCGTTACAGACTGAAGAACAGCGGTCCAGATACTGTCTGAGAGCTGTTAGGTGCTTAGGGTCTCACCTGAACCAGAACCGACCTTTTAACTTCCTTCTCAGGGTTATTTGTACACATAATAAAGATATTTAAATGTTGACTTAATCACAAGCTCTTTCAGGTCAGACAGCCAATATCTATTTTTAAAAATATTTTTCTATCTCTGTTTCCTGGTACAAATCTCTAAATGGCATGCAATAACCAGACAAAAATCATTATGAAACATGACTGACTCAGGGATAACCCTGGAATCCCATTGTAGGTTCAGTTACCAGGAATTCACCATTGTTTGCAAAGCTGATCTCCCAGCTGTGAGGAGATGGATGTGTAATGGGGCAAACAAGAGGCAAGGAGGAAGGAGGGCGGAATGGCAGAAAGCACAGAACGGGATAGGTGTATTCTTAGATGCTTTCCATAATGATTCAGCAAATAAGGTAAGACGTCATCAAAAAATGAATAAACTTCCCATTCAGTGAATCCATTCACTCAAGAAATAATTGCTGAATAGCAAGTGTGTACCATGAGATGAGTCAAGTCCAGGCCTAAAGCAAAGACAGCGCCTCAAGTTTTATTGACATTCAATTTTCTTTCTATTCTGTGAGACATTCTATTTTTATAATAACATAAAATAATTAAAAAGTAGTTTATCACATAAATGTTAAAGGAGTGCCTGGATTAGTTCTATACTTGGAGACCAGGGAAATCTAATGAGATCCCATCTGAGTCAAGATCTGAACCAACAATGGGAAACATGACCCCTACAGCTGAGAATTAAGGGAAGGAGACAGCTGGAACACAGGATGGAGGAGACTGAGTGTGAGAGGAAGATGAGTCACAAGCTTAGGCCACTTTAAGGACTCAGACTTCCATGTGGGGCTTGGGAAGCCACTGCAAGATTTTATACAAGGAGAAGTGTGAGCTGTCCCATGTTTTCCCACAATCCTTGTGGCTCCTGTGTTAGTGCAGACTAGAGAAGACCACAGTGAAGCCAGGACGTTATGGGGCTGGCTGTCCTAATAGTTAGCAGCTTGGACCAAGGTGGTCGTATGAGACAGCAAAATGGGTCAGACTCTGGTGGATTTGTTCTGGAGGGTGAGTGTTGATTTGATCAGTTAGGGTAAATGGCGTTCCTGTTTTCTAAGGTGAGGAATAACTGGGTATGGGGCGGTGAGTCTCTGCTGTTGCACACTGAGCGGGCACTATACATAACAGGATTGACTCCTGCTCTTTTGTTTTCTCAGCACAGACAACACCCACATGAGTCTACTGAAAAGTCTTCAGTCAGCCAAGGCTGGTGGCACATGTCTGTAATCCCAGCACTTGGGGGGCAGAAGAAAGCAGATCGCTGTGAGTTTGAAGCCAGCCTGGTCTACAAAGTGAGTCCAGGACAGCCAAGACTACACAGAGAAAACCTGCAAAAAAAAAAAAAAAAAAGAAAAGAAAAGAAAATTCTTCAGTCAGTTTTTAGGAGACTTCTCAAAACAAAAAACATTTCACCCTCTTCACCAGCATGAGCTCCAACAAGAATCCCAGTAGCCAAAGCTGCAATGGTAACTCAACTTCCTGCCGGGCCTTCAGAGGAGGGGATGGCCAAAACAGCTTATTCAAATCCCTTAGGGTTCAATACCACAAATCACCAATTTGAGGTAACTTTGGAAGGAGTTCTCTGGTCAACTATATAATCAGAATAATAATTACAGGGGTTAGGGGTATGGTTCAATGATATACCATGTATCCAGCATTTGGGGGGGTTCAGGGATACATCGTCAGCTCTAAATGATAACATCACACACAGTGACTTCCCTGTATCAAAATATCGTTATAAAAATAAAATATGACAGCATAGACGATGCTATGCCGCATGGCCGCCACAGCTCTGATTAACAACACGACCACATGTAACGTGCTTTGAAAAATCAGACAGTGTTCAGCTGTGCCTCCCATCTTAGTTTGCTTAATATGGCTATAATAAATGCCAAGCCCAAAGGCAACCTGAGGAGAAAAAGATTTATTTTATTTTTCATCTTATAATCCTTCATAAAGGGAAATAAGGTCAAGAACTCAAGGCAGGGACCCAGAGGCAGGAACTAAAGCAGGAATGCTGCTTATTGGCTGCTCAGACTGCTTTCTTATGCTTCCCGGGACCACCTGCCCTGGGTTGGCACTGCCCAAAGTGTTCTGGGCCTTTCCCACACACATCAACAATTAAACAAGAAAACTCCCCCCACGGAGTGGCTTACACACAGTCTGATGCAGGCGTTTTCCTCAACTGAAGTTCCCCCATCCCAGATGACCTTAGCTTGCGGCAGGCTGACAAAACACTACCCTCCGCACCCACTGAGCACATAGACAGCTAGCAATTCTTCCTCCTCGGCCTAGAGGCATTCATATGTCCTTGGCAGCACAGTGGTTTGATATTCAAGGATTTCTGGCATCCTGTCATCTTGCAATGCACACATCTGACTAGTAGCAAATGGCCTGGGTCAAGAAAAACTCGCGCAGAGCTTCTGCTCACATGGACTAAAGTCTTAGTTGAATTATATACAATATGTATCAGCTATATATTTAAAACAGTGCAGTCTTGTGTGGACAAGTACGAGGTAAGGAACAGAAGGAAGCTGTGCCTGCTGGAGGCCTGTCATTCCAGTGCCAAGGGTAGCTAAGTGGGGCAGCATTTCAAGGCCTGCCTAGGCTGAGTCAAGACCAGGCTGGAAAGCCAAGGAAGACTTCAAAACAAAAGGTAAAGGGCCTGTAGAGCTGCTCAGTGCTTAAGAGCACTGGGTGCTCTTCCAGAGAACCCAGGCTCGCTTCCCAGAAACCACATGTTTGAGAACAGCTATCTATAACTGTACCTCTAGGGATTCTGACATGTTTTTCTAGCACCCATGGGCACTGCACACATATGATAAACAAACATACCTGTAGGCAAAAACTCATACACATAACTTTTTTCCAAGAACATTTTATCTTTTTTGTTGTTGTTGTTTTTCTGAATACTAAGCAATTCTTTTTTTGTTGTTTTGTTTTTGTTTGTTTAATTTATTAGAATTTATTCGTATATCATCTGATTGTTACCCCCCTCACTTGTATCTTCCCATTCCCACCCCTCCCTCTTCTGCCCTATTCCCCTCCCCTAGCCCATAACTTTTAAAGTAAAAATGGGTCTGTGAATCTGTGAACGTAGCTCTGTGGTGTAGTGTCTGCCTAGCCAGTGTAGTGCCTTGGGTTCCATTCTAAGTACCGTAAAAAAAAACAATTTACACTGACAAAAAAATAGTCTTTAGACTTGGTCAAGGCTTTACCTAGTAACTAGTCATTTTGCCTATTTAAAAAATATGTTATAAATACTAGAAATGCAGACTCCTATGCCTGCGGGGAGAGTATATGTGCGTGGTGGAGCTAGTCTTAACCTCCTTTTCATCTGTCTTCATAGTGCTGCATATCTTATTCCTAAAGCCTGAAGGAATTTCAAGTATGTCTTAAAGTATAAACAAGTCTCTCAGTGACATCCACCATCATTTTCCCTGCCCCCCAGTTCCGGTCAGGTCACTGCCCATGAGGCTGTGCTCTCTCACTAGTGTGGGGCTGCTTGGCATTCCTAGCACCAGGTCCCACACTGGTTCCCTGAGTCTCCTATGGCCAATCCACAGTTCAGCCTCTTCAGAGGGCATCACCATGATGCCGGTGAGCAGCTGCTGTCTCCACTGTACCACAGGTGTCTCTTTCAAGATGTCAAGCCAAGGCTGTTCGCCTGATCTTTGATGTGGGGAGGTGCAGCTGTCCACCCAGCACAGCCCGGAACATGTCTGCTTCCCACAGGCAACAAAACACTAGAGTTGATAAACAGCATGTGATTTAGTTCATCTAACCCAAGGCCCGCACCTATGCTAGAGACACACACACCTGGGAGGCCTTCCAGCTGAGGAAGCTTACACAAGCTGTTGACATGGCTTGCATGGGAAGAGCGAACAGGCCGTGTCCTGTTGCATGATTTCTCATCTTGATTCCAGCATCACACAACACTGACCTTTACAGTCTAATCTGTGTTTTCCCTTGATTCTAGCCACACTCTTCAGTGCCACTATCTACAGCTGCGATGAATTTGACATCTCCACAGTCATGATGGGATGGTCCAGACTGTATGAAACTGCAGGGCGCAGCCCATGAAGTAAAAGCCCTGCTGGGCAAATCGGAAAGCACATGTCTTAGCTCATCCTCAAGAATTACAAAAGCAAATCATTGAGGCATTTGGAAGATTTAACTATTAAATGTATCTATGTACAGATACATGTGTAGAAAACATATACCCTAACAGCAGAATTTTTCAAGCACTCGGGAAAAATGTTTAAACATTGAGAAAAGACAGTACTTTGCACCAAGTATCCTCATGCCCAGCACCCATCATTAAGATTTCCCTACACTCAACTTATGACACAACCTGTGTTCTTCCTGCCACCAAACTGTCAATTTGACTTCCTTGTTGTGGGCCTTGTGATCTTTTCTTAAGACAACATGACAGAGAGGCAACCACTTAGAATCGTCACATGTAATCTTCCAAAATACAACTGTTAGTTCCTAGTTTGAAGATTATATGTTCTCAGCCCTGCATTTAGACACTTTGTTGATCGGATCTCAGAATGAAAGTGTGCTGTCTTTAAAGCCTTGGTAGGAACATGCAATTAATTAGTTACTGGAGCCGACTTAGAATCCCCATACTGTGTTTACATCATGTACCCTAACAGAGAGAGGAAGGCACCTAGCTAAGTGCTGGCTAGAGGAGGAAGAGGGGGTGGAGGGAGGAAGGAAGGAGGAAAAGGGAAGAGTAGGAGGTGGGAGGAGACAGGGAGAGAGGAAGAGCTTTGAGATGTGTCCTTCCTTAGAACCATGAAATACCTTCATTCATGGATGAGCACACAGCTAAATTAGCCATAACGGGAATTAGGAGGCAAACACCTGTGGCAGCTGTCTCACTGTGTAATCAAAAGAAAACTCTCTGCTAAAAAAGCCTTACTCCGGAGTAACTCTTTTACATATTTGCAGTTTCTAAATTGTGGAATGCCATGGCATTGGGGGGGGGGCCCAGGTTAGAGGTTAACTTGAAGCTCTGGAAATGGGGTATCTGAGCCCTGAACAGAGAGCATCGACTGCCTAACTAACCCAGTCAGACAAACTCCCAGTTCCTCGGCATGAGCCTTAGCACTCAGGGACCCCTTGCTTGACGGACAGCCTCTCCAGGGAGAACGTGCTTTAGGGGGTGCGAAAATTAACCTCCATTTCACTAGCACTGGGTCTCCACTGTTTCAAGGAGCACGCTTTAGGAAGAGTCACAACCTGACAAACACATGTGTCTCACAGTTTACCCACTAACCTCTAACGTTTCTGCATGTTGGCACCAAGTATTAAAGCAAATTTAAAATGAGCACATCCGTCAGTTGAGTTTCAGAAACCATCAAACAAGAAGTGAGGGCTTTTCTTTCTTTCTTTCTTTCTTTCTTTCTTTCTTTCTTTTTTTTTTTTTTTAGGACAGGGTCTCACGTAGCCCAGGATGGCCGCCAAATAGCTCTGTAGTGGAAGATGACCTTGGACTTACAATCTTTCTGTCTCTACCTCCCAAGGCTGAGGTTACCAGTGTGTTCCACCTCCATGTCTGGCTGGTTTACGTGCTGGGGATGGAAGCCAGGATCTGTGTGGGCTTGGCCAGCACTCCACCAGGTGAGTCTCATGCCAGCCCCTGCTTTTCTTGTCTTCTTCCTGTACCCTCTGCTCTTCGCTTCTCCAGGTCTGGCTCCCTAGGCTGCATCTGGGATGCTTTGCCAGCAACCCCCATATGTGTGATACAGAGCTAGAAAGAGCTTCTTGGGAAGCGTTTTAAGTCTCAATTCTTGGGCCTTACCCTAAACTAGTCGAGCTCTCTGGATTTTTTTTGTTTGTTTGTTTTGTTTGTTTGTTTGTTTTTAAAAACAAGCCTCTGAGAGAATTCTTTAGGTGACCAATATTTGAGAGCTGCCGGCATGAAGAACTGCACAGTCAAGGGGCCTGCCACTGCGCGCGCTGAGGGTGTCAAGCAACCTGTGTAAGTCTTTCTTCTCCACAAGGAACTACACCCTCCCCCCCCCCCCTTGGCCTTTGGAAGAAGCCAGATTTGGTTGGTGTGCTGGAGTGGACTGTGATGGGAATTAGAAATGTAGACACTTTGTAAATGCGAACAGTTTTGGTTTTATAGCTCTGCAGTAATTCGAATTGCCTTGTTCTTACAGCCGATCTTGAGGGGTGAGGCCGGAGGAGAGCTTACACCAAATACTGCACGGCTTTCCCTGGGCCTGGTGGGCAGAGGTGGTTGTGGATGGTACCCACTGCCTTTCCCCCCACCCCCCACAACCAGAGTGTAATGCACGTTTTATCTTGTCCTGCTCACATATAACCAACACGTATTTTCTGAAAAATCACATTTCTATTGCACCTAGTGATGCTTCCCCCTTTTTGGCTTCTACAGAGGACAGCATACCGCACTGAATTGATTTTAGAGACATCTGACCTTTGAGAAACCCTGCCCCAGACTCTCCACTGAGGTCTTCAGCGAGTCCCGCTAATGATTCCATGGGGAAAGCAGGTTAGCATTGGCACAGCCTCTTCATCCCGAGGGAAGGTGAGCGGGTCAGCCTGAGCTTGGCTGTACCTAGGGAAAACCCACTGCTTTGAGTGTGGCGTGTGAGATGATACACTGTCTGGTTTCCACTCACTCACCCATTTCTACGGTTTCCATGCCGAGCTTTTGTGGAGGACTGAAGCCTGAGTTCCAATTTTTTTCTTACATTAAAAACAATGCAGTAATAATGACCTTCTACGTCTTCTGCTAAGTGTAATGAAAGGTGTACAGGGCCTACTACCTAAAAACAGTAATGCTCAAGGAACAGTGCTTATTATTCTATTGCAAACCAGCATCATTTAAAAAAGTAAACAGTAGGCTCACGCATCTTCAAGTAGCCCTGGGAGGTGCTGGAACGGTTCCCGTCTGTCCAGTGGGTCACAGTTTTACGAGGTTTCCTGTTTAGTTTAGAGGTCGGTAAATGAGCTGCAGTTGGTCTAATCAGACAAGGCCAAAAGTAACAAAGAAAATATGTGGGTCAATAACCCCCAGAGAAAGTCCACAGGAAATGAGTGTGTTTAGCTTCGAAAAGATAAGGAAGGATCATTCCACCCTGAGATCTCCATTTCCTCATCTTCAAAGTTGTGCTAATGATGGCTGTGCTCAGGGGAAGAAATCAAAAAACAGCCCCGTGAGAGTCTGCCACAGTCTAGGCACGGAGGCCTGGGTCAGCTGACTTATCTCTCTGGTTCTTGATTTCTTTATCAGCAAAATCTGAATAACACTAGGAAATACCTGACAGGGTTGGTAAGAATGCCTGGTGCATGACACACCTTGGCAGCTGGTGAGGGCGAGCCGCAGCCTGGAGTCCACGGGTTAGGTTTCCAGGGCTGCCTTAACAAAGTGCGCATCACAAACTGGGGTGCTTAAACCACAGAACTCCGCTGCCCTGTAATTCCAAGGGTGCAGGCCTGCAATCAGGGCAGTGTGCTCCCCCTGGAGCCTACAGAGCGGCTGGCTTTCCTTTCTCCTCAGCTTTTGCTGACTTGCTGGCAACCCTCAACTCTCCTTGCCCTGCGGGGGTGCCCCTCCAAGGCCGACCTCCCTAGATCTGTCTCCATGGCCTCACACTCGTCTTGACTAAGTCTTCAGCAGCTCTCACTGCACCAGCGACCAACGTTGTGAGGTTCTGGATGTTACAACCTGCAGCGAGGGCCCAGCCGGAGGATCACACTGTAGTGTACAAAAGGGTGTCCTTGCCTGCCTGCTTGACTTGCAGCAAGAATCACGTGTATTCGTGAAATACAGAAGTCACCATATAAATGCAGATGCTGCCTGTGATGTTCCAGAATTCTTCACAGGAAGCGGTGCTCCTAAGAGGAGACACAGCAATCGAAACAAGCATGATTAAGCGAGGTGTGTTTGTGGTGGGGGTACAGGCAGCGCCACTCTAGCTAAAGAGAGACAGTTGAGTGATTATCCAATGGGAGACAGCGCTGCTCTAGCTAAAGAGGAAGGATGAGTCTAGTGTTCTAGAGACTAAAGTTCATTTGTTACTATCTTCAGCTCTCTCGCCCTCTCCCCCTCTCTGCCTCTCTGCGTGAATACGTGTGTGTGTGTGTGTGTGTGTGTGTGTGTGTGTGTATGAGAGAGGGTTTAACGCTGATAATGCCATTTTGACTCAGTCCACAAAGCTGCTTACAAGATGGTGATGAACAAAGGGTTTTGATTCTTCTGAAAGACATGCCCCTCCCAGGAAGAAAACTGTCCTCTTCTGCATTTACACCTTTGGACCAGGTCACATCAGCCAGCATGCTGTGTCACCCTTATGTGGAGACATCCCATCCCACATTCCTTCTTTCTACACCTTTCTGTATTTATGTCACGTTTCCTTTAGACACGCGTCTGTGGATGCTGGGATTGAAGCTGCGTGTTGACTCTTGGCTGCCCTGAGTTCTGAGGGAAGCAATCAGGAGTAGGTGTTGTGTTCCCAGCCTGACTACATTCCTTTGTGCAGACTGAGCGGTGGCTACTCCATGGCACACTGGTTCTATGTCTGTTCTTGAGGATCCCTCCTCACTGCCATGTGTAACGTTAACCTCCAGCCTACAGCGTATGAGGCTCCCTCCTCTGTGCCCTCACCTGCCTTACCCATGGTGCTAGTGGAGTGACTTGGTCTCTCACTGCAGTTGTGATCTGAGTTCCTCTGATAATGATTATACTGAACATTTTTACACTTGTTAACTATCGCATATCTTCCTTTGAGAGATGGCTGCTTGGGCCATTTGCTCTAAACCCAAGCTTTTGTTTTATTTCCTTTTTAAGTAGTTGTCTTGACAGTTTCACTTATGTGTATAATGAATTTTATTGTTGTACCTCTGTCTCTGCTTTTCATACCATTCCCTCTCCCTCTGAAACCTTTCACCTCAGAAAATCCCCCTCTTACTTTCAATATTGGTTTTATGTGTGACTCACTGAGTTTAATTAGGATTTCTTTTCCCAACTGAGGAGTGGGTTATTTGCTGGAGAATGGGCAACTTATTAGCTACACCACTGAAGAAAATGACACCTTTCTCCCTAACCACCCTTATCTGTCAATGGTCCCTCACAGGGACCAGTCTTGTGCAGGTATTGTGCAGGTAAGCATGGAAGCAACAAGGTCATGAGCAATGGCTGTCATATTCAGATGTCTCTTTTCTGCATGGCTCCTTCCCCTCTGACTCCTACCTTTTCCCCTGCTTCCTCTTCTGCAATGTTCCCTAATTCATGAAGAAGGTGCTGTATCTGCCCTATACAGGGACAAGCACTTATATCAGCATTCTGGTCATGTAAGGGTTTCTGCACTTACCCCTGCCCGCTGCAGTAAGAAGCTCCTCTGATGAAATGAGGCACAGCACTAGTCTATGGGTACAAACACAACCGTTTAGAAGTCAGTTTAACCGCATGACCATATAGCGAAACAGCAGAATAAGTTTTCTCCCTAAGGCTTATGTCCTTCCCAGGCATGGACTCTTGGTTTACAGAATGAAGGATCAGTTCCCTACTATGGGTCAGGTCTCAAATACAATCATAAAACAATTGGTTATCCCCACAGCAATACAGTCACTATTGCACTAGAGGCCACAGCTTCCCTGACATGCCACTGGTGCTGTTCGAACGAGTCACAGCTAAGTAAGACAGTTGGTGACTTTACTGCCCAACAGCCCGCATAGCACCTGCTGTTCTAACTTTTGAATGTAGGAGTTCTTTGCTTATTCATCTGTTTCTACTTTTATTTTTTTATTTATCTTGGTACAAGTAATAATTGGTGTGAAATTAAGTGGCAGCTACAGCGGAGGCTGCAACCATTGCCTTTTTCAACTGATCAGCAGTCTGCAAGGGCTGGCTTAGGAGGCTCAAAAAGAGTGCCCACGTCTCTTCTGAAAACTAGAGGGACAGACGCCCAGAGAGAAGTTTGCTCCAAAGCTGGGACCACAAAACCTTACATCTCAAATCTCTATCCAGTGAGTTTCAAATCGGTAGGAATTTTGAGCAGGAAGGATCCAGAGAGACAATGTGGGGCGAGGGGAGAGGGAGGCATAGGCATGGCAGGACTGCATCAATCAGAGGTGTGCTTTCTTTTTTCCTCTCCAGCCAGAACCATGCAATGGAGTTTCCGATCCTTCAGTTGGCTAAACAGAACCCAGGAAAGTTCTTTCTTTAGCAGAAAGAACTAGGAAGGGGCAGAGGTCCAAAGTAAGAAAGGAGACAGAGGGACAGTTCAGATGACCTTGTAGTACAAAGAGGCTCAGGTATGAGGGCCACCTGAGCTCACAAATATGAACACTTCCTGGGTAACAAAAGCAGAACCTATCCCCTCCAAACAAACATTAAACAATAAGGAGAGAGAACTCCCTGGGGAGAGAAGCCAGGCATTCAGACAAGATAGCAGTATCCACTCTGGGCGTAAATGTTTCCTGTCTACTTTTGTTTTTAATCTACATTTTAAAATTAATACCCAATTGCACTATAAAACAGAAATAACTGTGTAATAACAATCTTCCCACTGAAATGGTGAAAATCCATTTTGTTTGTGTCGTGGCCAACTGTTTGCTTGGCTTTGGGTCTTCTTGACTCAATAAAATCAGTCTGAACCAAGCTCAGAGCCATCAGCTGTGGTAGAGGAAACAGACTGTCAACTTCTTTCTGATTTTTCTACATCTGCTCCTGAGAAAAACACTCATCCAGATTTATAGCCTCACTTTACAACAGCAAGTTCATTTTAAAAGATTTTCCCATAAGAAAACAAAAAACTTCTGTTCACCTTAGGAAAGCGTCAAGCTCCGTCTCCAGCAGGTGCAGCAGCTGGCCTTCCTTACCCAAACCCCAGAGTTTGGACCAAAGATACCTGAAGTCCATCAGAAGACCAAATGTTCAGAGGCACTTCTGCAGATGCAGAGAAATCACAAGCCAAAAGGAAAACCCTGAGCCTTGCTCCTGGAGGTAGCAAGCTCACCCTTCTCCTGCCTCTGTGAAGCCAACATTCTTTATCCATCACCTTCCAGGACATTTTCTTTTGAACACAGAAGGGCAGATCATGTCCCATTTTTCTCTGCCCTCCTACATGATCGCTTGATTTCTCAGAAGTCAAGTCTAAGTCCCACAATGATGCTGTACTCCGCTCACCTGGACCTCCATTTATAGAAATGGCGTATCTCCAACATTTATAAACAATGCGTTTCGTATATTACTATAGAATTGGTTAGATTCCCCCACCCCCAGATTCATGTGAGATGTTTGGTTGCCTATAGCTATTATGGTTGGGATAAAGATTGAGACCACTGACACTAGTTCGGTAGTGAGGCAATATGGCACCGCCAACGATCACTTTGCATTTGTACTCTTTGCTATTCAGAAGGACTTCTACCTTCACCCTCACCACTGTAGTGGGCACCTTTCTCTTCAAGCACCCCTTCTGTCAGGGCGCAGACGCGATCTATGTGCACTTCAACAAAGGGAAGCTGCAGAAACATATAAAGCATGGCTATGAGAACAAGGAGAGAGTCCTTCCCGCCCATCAGCTGTTGTGCTGGAGCTGGGGCCTCGGCCTAAGGATGAGTTTCGAGTTCCTCTTCATGGACTAGCTGTATGTCAGCCAACAATGGCTCCGCCCCATGGACAGACTCTAACTTCTGCTATGTGTGAACTGTGCTCGACTACAGCTATCCACAAATAAATACAAACTATTCATGAGAAGGAAAGGGGGAAAAAATAAGATTGAGACCCAGAAAAATCTTCTTTTGGAATAATGTTTAATTCTGTAGATCTAATTGTCTGGTCTTCAGGTCGGCCTGGCTGCTGTTACTCTGTTTATTTATTTAAAATCGTGCATCAGTGGGAGCAGGAAACAGGTCAGTAGGCAAGGTGTTTGCCTAACATTCTGGGTGTTTGATAACCATCACTGCCTAAACCAGGCTTGGTGGCTTACAGATGCAACCCCAGAGATGGGAGGATAAGTATCATCCTCAGCTATATAGCAAGTTGGAGGCTAGCCTGGGCTACATGAGGCCCTGAGGTCAGTTGTGGTACTGGGTACCAGGACCCATGAGAAATGCGAGAGAAATGGTAAGGGCAGCCTGAGAGTTTCAAAGAACTCAACATGTTGTTGTGTTCTGAAAGTATTCACTCAACAAGCAGGAAATGAAAAAAAAAAAAAAACCAGTAACAAGAAAAAAATCAACTCAGGCTCTTGTAGAATAAATGGCCAGACCCAAGAAACAGAACTGCAGTGCAGCCAATCCTGCTCTATTTAAAAATCTCCATAGCTAAAATTGGTTGGTTGTGTTCCTAAAAGTCATTAAAGTACCTTCTGAACATTGTCTTGACACAGAAGTACTTGCTTGGGTAAGTATTTAATTTGCCGTTGCTTTAGGGGAAGAATTCCATGTTGATATTTGCACAGAAGGATTTTGCCCCTCCCCCCTCACACACTGAAACAAGAAGGATTTTTTTCCCCTCTGTGTGTGTATGTTGTGAGAGAAGGGAAAGAATGCAGGCAGAGTCACTGAATTCCTGAGTCTGTGTTACTGACAGTGTCAAGGAGTTCTGCTGAACCCTTGCTTGTAAGAAGAAAATCGGAGCGGCAAAGCTGAGGCCGCAGTCCTTGCATAAGGTGGGCTCAGTGGCAGTGTAAAGTGGCTTGTCTTTCATTCTTGTTCTAAAGTAATGTTCCCAAAGGCGCCTTTGACCTTCAGGTTGCTCTTTGTTATTCCATCCTCAGCAGGTCACTTTGTCCTATCCCACTCAAGGCCAGAGCCAGTCTTTTCTACTGTTCATGTGTGTGTGTGTGTGTGTGTGTGTGTGTGTGTGTGTGTGTGTGTGTCTGTGTGTCTGTGTGTGTGTGTGTCTGTTACAACTAAGTAACTAAGTAACTATCTAACCAACGTAGGCTTCATCTTTGAACTCCAAGACTCCTTTCCCCCTAAATACAATCATACAAAGATGACACGTATTTACACACAAATGCATACACACAAGTACACACATACACACACCCATATACACACAAACAATATGCCCATATACACATATACTCATACACATACATACAAATACACACATGTGCACATACACACATGTGCACACATGCACACCCAGAAATGCATCCAGAATCCTTTTGTTTGTTTGTTTGTTTGTTTGTTTCTTCCTCCAGAGGAGTGATGATTTCACTGATTGAAGGGCTAACCCTTCTTCAGTCATAGATTTCTATTCTGCTTCCTTGGGGGAGGACCCCCTTCTTATATTTGCCATAGACAAGGTCCCAGGCTCAGAGCTTTAAAAAAATTTTTTATCTATCTATCTATCTATCTATCTATCTATCTATCTATCTAGTAATTTATTTATTCACTTTACAACCCAATCATAGTCCCCTCCTCACCTCCTCCCAGTCCCATAGTACCTCCCTGTTCCCCTTCCCCCCTCCTTATTCCTCAGAAAAGAGGACCTATCACTCACAAAGATCCCCAGCACATCAACTCACATCAAAGATGAGCTTGGTGTGTGTGTGTGTGTGTGTATTGGGAGAGGTGAGGGGAGGAGATGAGCCTAACAGTCTTCCCTCTTATTTATTATAAAAGGTGAGGAAATATTTAGGCATGACTGATGAGGCAGGAATGGGGCCACAGCGCTCTTTATACTGTCTCCTGCTGTCTTGGAGGCATCAACATCTTTGGGCACTGTTGACCCTCACTGTCAAGACACGTTATAAGTCTCCATCTCTGTGGCTAGGGGTTGGTAGTTCTATAACAATAGCTGATTAATTGTTTGATGTGAGTTTTTTTTTAATTTGTCAAATGAGAAATATAGAGAAGAAATTGATAAAGTGGGGGTCCGAGTAGTAAAAGCAGGAAAATGAAAAGGAAAGGGGTGAGGACGGGAAGTATCCACTTCCATATGGGCTTCCCAAAGGCCCAGGGGTGGGAGCCATTGAGTTGTTGCTTACATTTTTTGAGGTCAATTTGAAGTTGATGGATTTTGTTTTTTACTATACCTGATTGATTGACATAGAAGCAGCATTCCTCTTGGAGGGAGAGGCAAAGGCCACATCTTCCAACTGTAAGAAGATCTAGTCCTTGTCAGTTTTGGAATAACACTGAAGCCAAGGAATCAATTTCTCCATGAAGTGTTGGAGGTTGGTCCAATGTATTTTGATGCTAATTAATAAAAAGTCATCCCAACTGGGCAGAGCAAATGAGATAGGTATGGCTAAGGTTCCAAGGCTTAGAAAGGCAGAGAGCATCCTGGGAAGAAGGAAAAAAGACCTGAGGAGAAGGGAGGAGAAGCAGAAGGCCATCATGGCTTAGGTGGAAGAAAAGCACGTGGCCGGCATGGATGGAGGATTTGGCCCAGATGAAGAACATTAGCAAGTATTTGGGATTATGGATGAGAGGTAGATTGATAGAAGTTATTAGAAGCAGATGGCATGGAATTGGGGCAGGTATGGGACACCTGCCCCACTATGGGAAGTAGTTTAGAGGATTAATGTCTGCCCTGCCCCAGGTTAACTAAGGCTATTTTAAAATATAACAGGTGTCTGTGTCTTGATTGATTATTAGTGAGTAATGCTGATATAATAATAATATGCATGATAATAAATAATTACTAGGCCATACTGTTAAATTAAAACATCAGTGAAGGTCAAATTGTTGGAGGTCCTGGATGAACTGAGAGGAAAACTGATGGTACAAGGTCAAGGACGTGGTCAGTCCTGCTGTCCAGCGGTGACACTGGCCGCTATTTCTGTGATAACCAGAAGGGACTAGATATGAACCATCCTTTTATTATGTCAGGCAGCCGTTCAGTCCACAACTGGGATCTGTAGAAGTTCTTCCCCATGTATCATCCCCAACTTGGGGAAGAGAAATACCAGTGTGTAAACTCCTGACCTATTAGCAGGTAGGTAATGGTAGACCTGAGTACAGCAAAGAATGGAGGTGTTATGGGTGGTAGGGCTCTGGGGCTGAGCTCGGATATTGGTTAGGGCTTTATTGCAGCCTACGAAATGTAATGCCCTTACAAAATGTGTCCTGGATCCTTAAAGCCGTTTGCCATGCCAAATAGAGGATTCTGAAACAGGTAGAGAGTCACGATAACACGAGATTGGGGCAGTTGGTGAGTGGCGAGGTAAGGTCATTTGACAAGGTCGTATGGGAGAGGCAGTCAGTGGCAATTGTGAGCTAGTCCTAAGATGAACACAGAGCCAGAAACTCCCAAAGCGGCCGTTAAGCAGTTGATAGGTCAAGGTCAGAGTCTGAAGCAGGAGACAAAATGACAGATTTGTATTATTTAAGAGAGGGGATGTTAGAGAGACCTTGGAGGGGTATTGAATCAGATCCCCTACCTCCCCTGTGTCCAGGGGTGAGTGATCAGGATGTATCTAATCACACTCACTGACTGCCAGGAGGTGAAGAGTTGGTGGAGCTAATGGAATCCCATTATATAGAGGGTATATAGAGGTAGAGGCCCCTATTCTGTCAATAAAGGAGGGAATCAGATGTAGCAGATGGTATTGGCAAGACCAGAATGGACAGCCTCCATATCTGTCTGACTGCTCTTTACAAGAGCCTTCTGTCTGGTCATAGAGGAAGCAGGTAAAAAGGTCATTAAAAAAGAAGGGATACAGGGGTCATGGGAATTTCAACTGGCTCCTGTCAGCCTGCTATGGGACAATTTCTCAACCCTATTTGGAAGGACTGTGTATTATAGGTGAGTTGCCCTGGACAGAAGCAGACAAGAGGAAAAGAAGGAAAATTCTATGTCCAATCCAGCAGCAGAGTTGAGCACGGCTGCTGGGCTGAGGCCTCATTCTTCTTGAATGGGGACAAGGTGGTTGATCCTAGTGTCCTCTGAAATATAGAGGAGCAGGGTTCTGTTGGGGTTGATATGTGGGAAGGAAAATTGTCTTACGGTGGAGGAGTAAGGGGCTTGAGGCGGGATAGGCGAACCCAATAAAAGAGGTCATCGAGCTTAGTAGCCGTGGAGGATATAAGGGGCCTTTGAAGGGGCCCCGTCATTTGGAGGAAAGGGGTGAAGGTGGTTGGTCCAGCAGGGAGAGAAGGACGTGATGTCTAAGTTGGTAGAAGATGGACAGAGGTTAGTGTGTCGCCTTGGTCGGCAGTGGCCAGTAAACTTTCATTGGCAGAGTGGAGGTGACAGAGTAAAGGGCTGAGTGGGTGATCAGGGAGAGAAAGATCGGGAGTCAGATCTGGTCATATGTACATGAGCTCAAATAGCGGCGAAATGGAAAGAGGTTACTTGGGAAGAGCTCATGAGTGCCAAATCTGTCCTGATAGTGAGGGTGGAGGAGAAAGAGGGCAGGCCATGAAGGCAGTGGCTTTACAAAGAGGTGCAGTGTGTGCCCATAGGAAGAATATGTCTCATGGCGACAGTGAAAGTGTACCATGTTTGTCAGCTGGTACCGGCATGGTCACTGTCACTAGGTTACTCAAGGCAGGCTTGGGGAGTCGTGTTTTCCAATAGCGCCCTTACTAGGTGTGGCCTTGTTGGAGGAAGTGGGCTTTGAGGTTTCAAAAGCTCAAACTAGGCCCAGTGGTTCACTCTCTCTTCCTGCTGCCTGAGGATCCAGATGTGAACCTCTCAGCTCCTTCTCCAGCACCATGCCTGCCTGCATGCTGCCATGCTTCCCACCATGAAGATAATAGACTAAACCTCTGAACTGTACACCAGACCCAATGCAATATTTTTCCTTCATAAGCGGTTTTGTGATCGTGGTGTCTCTTCACAGCCACAGAAACCCTAACTAAGACAGGTGGGCTTCAGCAAGACTGAAACTCCATCTGGGGTCCTTAGCTTCCCTCTCTCAGGGCTGCACATTCGGGTTCTTAAGCAGCACAGGTTGGGTATGGAGTTGGAGAAACAATTGCAAGATGTTTCCTAAGAGGAAAATCGTTTCTGTGCTCTGCTGGGACCTGCTCTGCTGGGACAGGGCCCTGAGCTGAGGATTTCTGCAGACCTCACTGAGGCGGAGACAAATATGCAACTGAGGTGCGCCTGTGCCTCTGTCCTTTGACTTCTGAATTGGGGGAGCATGCGGGAGGGAAAGTTTAGGTACCTCACAGTCATCGGATCTTGGGGCCACAGGAAGAATTCTGTCTGCTGCTGCCACAGGGCCTCTGACATCCAACAGAGCTGTCCTTCATGACCGCACTGACTTCTGGAGCTAAATCCCCAAATGTATCCCAGAAAGAGTGTCAGGAAACCAACACGGAACCAAAGACTTCAGCATCCACTGGCTGCCTCCCACCTCAGCCTGTTAGGCCAGTTCTATGCCACAGAAGCAACTTCTGATCTGGATGGTCTATTAGTCTTCAGGAGGTTATTATAAGTTCGTGGCGTTGAGCCCTCTGCCCTGCTCAGTTTGAGGGAGTCCCTCCACCCCACTGCCACCTGGTCTAGGTCTGGACTGACTTTGGGCAATTACCCCTTCTGAACACAATGAGGGTGCCAGGCTTAAAGTGGGTGCCTGTGGCATCTGCTCTTGTCTGGGGGCACATGACATGTTTGTAAACATGGTATGGAAAGATTGAGGTGGTGAGAGCCAGCCCTGTGCCCTACAGCACCCCTGCTCACTTTTCATATCACATCACCCTTGGCAACCAAAAGGGGACTGGGATGGCAGAGCCTTGGTTTAAGGCCAGACTTTGACAAGCAAAATAAATAGAGCCTCCTAAATGTCATCTCAGCTGTAGAAAAGATCTTAGGCTCTTACCCTTTCAATCTTCATTCACTTATCTCCCTTCTCAAAATAAAAACACAGAGGACTTAATAGAGACAGGAAGAGGGTGGGGGTCATGACAGGAATGGGTCCACTATTAATTGAGAAGAATATTATACGGTTACCCAGAAAACACTTGTTCGGAAGGCTTGCTCAGTACCTGCAAGGCTACAACTCTGAGGAATACAAACAGAAGGTGGTCACACGATCATATTCCCTCCTTCCATCGGCACTTTGCTCACTGGGAAGGGAACAGGACATGAAGCAGTCCTGATGTCTTAGGGTCACCCTGCCCTTGCAGAGTATAACTAATAATGGGCCCTGGTTATAATCAAGTCAATTCAGAGAGCAACATGTTTGATCTCGAAGTGCCATTCATCCTTGCTCCGCGGTGTTACAAGTGCTGCAAGCACAGCATGAGGACGGAGGAATGCTGAGGCAGGAGGATCTGTACTGTGACCCTGAGTCCAGCCTCTGCCTTAAAAACAAGGCAACAAAAACATTTTTAAACATAAACAAAGTAAGCCAGAGTCAGAAAGACAACACTGCATGCTTTCTCTCAGTATGGATACTTGGTTTATCTGTGACAAGAAACAGAAGGGAAGGG
Source organism: Acomys russatus (assembly GCF_903995435.1). NCBI lineage: Eukaryota > Metazoa > Chordata > Mammalia > Rodentia > Muridae > Acomys > Acomys russatus. Next base: position 17,382,952 of record NC_067151.1, read on the forward strand.
AGAGGGCAGCAGGAAGGGAGGGGTGAGGGGGAGGGTGGAAGGCATATGGTCAAAGAAGATGGTATATTCAAAAGAAAATACCCTTAGGAGACCTATCACCACTACACAGTGCGCATGTGCTAACCAAATAATATATTGTTGGGGGTTTTTTTTGTAAAGATGGACGGATTGAAATGCATTATGTTGAGAGAAACGAGCCCGACTTGCAAAGGCAGATTTCATGTTTTCTCGTATATGCTGAACATGGACTTCATTGAATGTGTGCGTGTGTGTGTGTGTGTGTGTGTGTGTGTGTGTGTGTGTGTGTGTGCGCGCGCGCGCGCGCGCAAGTGTGCTTTCACAGGTGTGTGAGCATGTGTACAATGTGTGTACACATAAATGTATTTGAGTGTGCATGCATGTGTGAATACTGTGTATGTGCAAATGTGTGTATATGTGACTATGTGTGTTTGTGCATGTGTATATATGTGTATGTGTGTGTGTAAGTGTATGTAGATCATGAAGCTATAGAGGGGACCAACAGAAGGGAGGAAGGAATGCTGGAGGAGGCAAGAACAGGGTGAGATAATATATTTGATAAAAAAGCAGAAGGCGGGGCTAACAGTAGAGGTTGCTTGCTGGCAGGCTTGACAATGAGAATTTGATTTCTGGAACCCACTTGTTGAAAGGTGAGAACAAATTCTTGCAAGTTATCCTCTTACCTCCACACAAACACTGTGGCACTCACGTGCCTTTCCACAAATAAATAAGGAAATGTAAAAACAATCAAACAAACAAATAAATAAACAAGCAAACCTAACCAGAAGGAAAGGCTCCTAAGAAACTTCCCAAATCCATCCTAGGGTATTTAGGGAAAAGAGTCAATTGATCCAAACAATAAGAAAAACTCCTGAAATGGGACATGTGAACTGGAAAAAATTACTATATATTTTTCATCTCAGGGAAACTATTACCTGACAGTGTCAACCAAAAAGACTTTTTACTTGGTACGTTTGGGTGAAATTTGCCATTTTAATCTTAGAGGCAAAGACTGACATCTCTTTCCACTCCCAACTCATTCACTGTGCATTTTGAAACAGGTCTCTCTCCTTAACCTGGAGCTTGCAAGGAGGCTGGGTTGGCTGACCAGAGAGCTTCAGAGGGGCAGCTGTCTCCACCTCCCCAGCTCTGAGTCATGAGTGTGGAGCACCATGCTCTGCTGTTGTACATTGGTACTTGGGATCCCAACTCACTCTCACAAGGCGAGCAAGCATTGTCCTAATGGAGCCGTCTTTCCTAATGGAACCATCTTCCCTACCAGAGCTGTCTTCCCTAACAGGAAAAGACATCTACAGGAAGCCCCCCCCACCCCCCACCCCATATGTTTGGCATAATCCTGTCTAATGTCTTCCATAACAAATCTCTGAAGCTAAGAAAAAGTTTTCTAAACTATCAGAAGACATTGCTCAACTATGCTTTAACAAAGACGGAATTACTTTTTTATTGTCTTCATAGAAAATACGGTAAAATTGTTGCAACACTCCAAGTGTACAAAGAATTGCCAAAATGATTGTGTGATTTTTTTTTTGCCTCATTGTATTTGCAACCTTGGATGAAAAAAACTTGCAGTTTGTTGTCCTTCTTTTATTCTAAATGAACGCTTACATATAACTAATTTCTGAAGTGCAACTTTGTTTTATTTTCCTTTAAAACCTCTAATTATATAAGCTTGGATTCCTCAAAATAGGTAAATTCCACTCTGCTTTACAAGAAACAAAAATAAGCCACTGTTTGACTGAGAAGGATGCATAGTTCTTCTACATGTTTACTTGGGATTAACTATTGTAAGTGAACACAGAGGTATGTTTCAGAGCCGGAACTTTAGCTGAGTCTTCCGGGAAGAGCACAGATGCCGGGGCCATCTGTAAAGTGAGCTGGATTCTTCATAATGTGGCAACCAAAATCCAAGCAAATAGTTTAGAAATTTGTGGGGATTCGGGGTTTGTTTGTTTCATCTATTAAATGATGGGGTGTGTGTGGGATCACCTACCTTCCTTCCATTCTCTTTGTTTATTTATTTTGTTATTTGAGGATAAAAAGTCTGATATCTACCAAGATTATATCCCAACTACCTGCGGTGGTTAGTTTTTACTGTCAACTGGACATTACTTAGAATCATGGAGAAAGAAAGCCCCAGTGAGGAACTGTCTAGGACAAATCATGGTGACCTGTGGGCATGTGTGTGGAGGATTGTCTTGATTAATTGAAATGGGAGGACCCACCCTGGCTATGATTAGATACATTCCCTAGCCTGGGACCTGGACTGTGTCAGAGTGAAGACAGCAGGAGTCCTGAGTTCATTCTTTCTCTGCTTTGGATGTGGACGTGGCACTTTAAGTCTCTGCCTTGATTTCTCAAAATAATTAACTGTGGGGAGCAGTTGAAATCTTGAGTCAATGTGTATTGTTGACATGGACACAGCCATGCCAAGGACCCAGTGCCTGAGACCCATGGGAGTAGCAAAGCTTCCTTGGGATGGAGTTCAGAGGGATGGCAAAACCTTCTTTCCTTCATCCAAGATGGCATCAATTGCTCACTGTGTCTGATCTGAGGAACAGCAGTGACTGCACAGTCACCAAAGGACCATACTGAGAGCTCCAAAACACACTGCTGGTGTTTCCCAGAAAGAAGGAAATTCTGTCATGTGGATCGTCCATGCCCTCCCACCGCAGGACCATGGGACCATACGACCATGCTCAGGTGAGCCCCCAGGCACCCCAGACAGCCTGCCGCTGCTTTTCAGGGTGTGGCCCGGCACAGTGAGGGCCAAGGAGGAGGGGGTGCTGTTCAAGTCGAGCCCAAGAAAAGACTGGACTGCCCACATCACAGGCCTCATGGACCTCCTCTCACAGGCCAGGGCCATGCTCAGTGCCAAGATCTGGATACTAGGGGCAGTACTGAGGTGGGGATGCATGGTGGATAGAGCACATAATGGAACCAGCAACTTGGGAGGCAAGAGTCAACAGAGCTGCAAGTTCCCCTAGACAAGAAGCTGACCTGGGCCAACATCAATGGTTTCTGCGAGCAACTCAACGAAGACCTTGAGGGGCGTCTATTTGCCACCTGTTGATGGCCCACAAGATCCAGTACCCACAGGAGAGGGAGGCCACCCAGGCCTTGACAGCCAGCAACAATCTGGCAAATTGAATGGGAGCTGGTGAGCTGGCCCTGATGACATGAGAACAGGTGAGCAGGCCCTGCCCTGATGACATAGGAGCGGGTGAGCTGGCCCTGCCACAATGACAAGCTTCCACCTTGCTTTGCAGTGACATGGCACCACTGACATATACCTTACAGGGGGCAGCTTAGGGGGTGATATAAAGCCAGAATCCTTGGGGACAAAAGAGAAAGGCCAGGTGGCACTGCTGGTACATGACTTGAGCAATTAAATTATTGCAGAGGGGTTGCAGGCCTTGGTTCAATGAACAATCCCTTAATGCCAAGAAATGCACCTTAAAGATGGAATTTCTCCTTGGAGAAGGATTTGAAGCAATGACATTTTGAAATTCAGATATTGTCACATGCCCTCGATGTTTCTAAGGCACCCAGTAAAAGAACAAAACGAAGCAGGTGACTGTGTAACCTTTTAGCCATGGGACCTACATTTTAGGTGCTAATACTGAGATTTCAAAAGAGTAAAAAGTTTGAATGTGCCCCAATCCCTATCAGTCCCTTCAGATTTAAATCTCTTCTGCCTCTTCAAGTGAGGGTCCCTCAGATAATATTTCACAGATTCACTGTAGATGTTTCCGCTTTGGTACTTTGGTTGTCTGCTTGTGATTCTGTCTCTTTGACACAAAGTCTTTCTCTGTGGCCCAGGCTGGCTGCTCACTCACGACAATGCTCCTGCATCGGTCTCCTGGATACTTGGATTCTGGTTGAGCATGCCTGGCTAGCATTGGCCTTTCAGATAGCTATGCCTTATAGTGCAACCTTGAAAGAGTGGCTCTCACAGGAAGCTGACTCTGAATCGGGAGATTTTAGTGAGATTTGTAGCTGGAAGGAGACGGAGCCCTCAGAAGCTCCCAGACTTACATCAGACAAGACTCATTCAGGCTCCCCCAAGGAGACTTTTGTCCCCAGAAACATCCAACTGTCATAGGTGCTGACACACAAAAGTGTTTTCTTGTACAAGCTCTTCTGAATGCCAGCGCCCAATCCCTGTTCCCTCCCAGAATTCCTTGGTACTATCTTACTTCTTAAAGGCTCTGATGTAGCTCATAGCATATAGTTTTGCATCAACACAGGGAAAGACAATTAACTAAGTTTCCTCTCTTCATTAAATAGCTCATAATCTACATCAGAATTCAAATATTTCTTAATAACCAGAAAAAAAAATCTTACTAGGATTGGTTAAATTCTCCTACAAATGGAACTCATCTCTAACTAAACAGAATGCATGTTCCCTAATGGATACTCCGCCATGAAATAGTTTTCCTTCTCTTCCTCAGAAGATGATAGCTGTTGTCAGAAGCCATTGCATGACAGATAACCTTTCCTCGGGTGCATTGTGTCTTCTGTTTCTCCCTCTCTTCGCCTTTGAAACTCTGTTGCTTTAAGGGCATTTGGAACACTGTTAACATTATTTCCCCAAGTAAATGGGGTCGTTTTACTCTCGCTCTGCTCCACTGGCTTGAAAAGACTCCATTAAACATGAGGCATCTTCCTTTTTCAAGCAAACGCCAAACTAAAGGCTTGCTGGCAAGTTTCTCTGATGTTTGACACTGGGTGACCCAGTCACCAGGACTTGCTTCTTGTGCCCTCCGCAAACTGTTCAGAATGTGATTGAGGAACTGCACTGGCTTCCAAGGAATACCAGAAGTAACGCTTGGGTTGGAAAAAGCTATTCCGAGGAAGACTCAGACACTGTAATGAATCTGCCTTAGCAAAGCTTCCCTGTACCCAACACAAGCTAGTTCATTATACAAAAATGGAGATCTCAAAGGAGAAAAAAATGCACCCTGAAGTGAAGCTTTACAGTCCATGATCTAAGTCAGAATTTGAATACAAAGGTGACTGAAAATGAGCCTCCTACGGGGCAGGGTCTCAGCTTGGAGGTGTTCGTCAGCTTAGGGCTCTGCCCCACTTCCACCTGCTTTGCAATCACCTCTTCTCTGAAAGTGTTGGAGAACAGTGGCAGGCATGTGTTTCTTTTCACAATGTGGGTACAAATTTGAGGGCAGACTATGTGGGGAGGCATGTCTACCTGGGGCTTTGCCCTCCAGACAGTCACACATTCTGTGACTTCAGGTCCAGCAGCGCAGGCACACTTGTATGCATGACACAGAGGCCTGAACTCCACAGCAAGCTAGCACCTCCCTGCATGCCAGGTTCTTGGCTCAGTCTTTTGATTTGATTTGATTTTTTTGTGCATACAGTATTCTACCTCTATGTATGCCTGCCCACCAGCGGTTCAAGTGGAGTCTTGGGTTGTTGGTTAGATTATTCTTTCCTTCCCTCCCTCCACCTCGCCTGCCTTCCTTCCTTGATTAATTAAGCAACCAAATTGTGCTTATATTCTCAAGCTTCTATGCATTAATTATGAAACTCACTATAGATGGTTGTGAGCCACCATGTGGTTGCTGGGAATTGAACTCGGGACCTCTGGAAGAGCAGCCAGTGCCTTTAACCTCTGAGCCATCTCTCCAGGCTCTCTTGGCTTGGTCTTTAGACCACACTCTAACCTCTATTTTGCCAGCTACCGTCTGGGCACTGATTGCAGGATGTTCTGGGGTTCATTCCAAGTCCTTGTAGTTAGCTGATGCAGATGCTGCTGACCCAGGCTGGCGCTTTCCTGCCTGGCATGCGTGTTCATCTGAGCGCATGTCCCTGGTGTCCCAGCGCTGTGTTCCTCTAAACCCACCCTACCCTCTGCAGCTCCTACCCCTTAACTCTGCTCCAACCCCTATCTGGAATGCTTTACAGTCTTTAGACACCTTCCAGGATCAGTTCACCCAACAAGTTTTCCAAAAGCCACTAGCTCAACTTTCTTCCTCACAATGCTGCCCTTCCTTGCACTGCTGTCTACTAATGCTGTGTGCTTTTGGACTCACTGCAGGGAACTGGCTCCTGGCTGTTGACACATAGCCTGTCTGCCTTCTGCATCATAACCTATGATGCTGTCTATTACAGATCTTACCCTCTGCCCTGGGATGCTTCCCAGATCCCCACCCCCACCTAGCCAAGGCTGAGCATATAGTCTTGCATATGGTCTTTGAAACCTATTTGCTGCTTGGTTGAAATCTATTGCACAGCTGCCTCCAGCTTGAAGAGTCTGTGAGTAGATTTGAAAACTGGTTTAAAGTAATAGAACACAAGGAACCTTTTGATTTTATGTATTTATTTATTTTATAACGTCTGTGGGGAGTGCCGTTGCCAACTGTCTCACCTTGGGTGATGTCTTGCAAAGTACGTGGGTTTGTTGAAAATTCTAGAAAACTGGTATGCTTGAAACATAAGCTGATATGCTTTAACTCAATCCTTCAGTAGCTATTTCAAAGTGCCCACTAACATAAACATAATAAAAAAACATGCACAAGTATGCCACAGTGAAAAACGCAGGAGGCAACAAAGTAAAAAAGCAGGTCAGCCCACACAGGACCCTCTTTCTTCTTTCTTGGGGCAGCTTCTCTAGTTTTCTGAGTATTCCTATCTAGATTGACACTCCTACCCATCCCCACCCCCACACACCCATAAACCCTCCCCCACACACCCGTAAACCCTCCCCCCCACACCCGTAAACCCTCCCCCACATACTGTGGTGCTTTGTATTTAAATTAGAACATTTGTCTAGAGAGAATTATTGAGTCACGTGACCACCAGACAGTCCTAAAGCTTCCAGTAAAACTTGCAAAGCAGGTGACTGCTCAGCCAGGTCCTAACTCCCAGGGAGGACATCTACATGCCCACAGGATCTCTGAGACAAATGCAATTTAAAAATGAAAATGTCTTTTGGAGGTCTATGATGTGGTCTGTGTAGTACCATAGCCAGCTATCTCTGTGTGTTACTGTAATTAATTCAAATCATACAGTGCTGTGTTGGTGCCTCTCATCCCAAAATGCAGAGACAGACGCTGTCAGCAGGTGGATTTACTGCAGGTTCCAGTGGAGTCTTGGGTTGTTGGTTTTATTATTCTTTTCTTCTCTCCCTTCATCTCTCCTTCCTTCCTTCCTTGATTAATTAAGCAACCAAATGGTACTTTTATTTTCCAGCTTCTATGCAGTATGAAATGAAATTTAAATAATTCAAGGACTATTTCTAAATAGTTTAGAGGCTGCCCCTCCCCCAGTGCTCCCTAGAGGGTTCTGTATGAAAATCCACTCAACATATTTTGCTTTCATCCCATAATCCTTGCAGATACATAAGCCAACTCAGGGGGTTCTTACGCAGGAATCTGTCTTAAGAACTCAGGGCTGTGGCTTGTTGTGTAGTAGCTGTAACGGGAGATGATTCCTTCTGAACCAGTCAAAACCAGATGAGTCAACACTGATGCTTAAAAGGTAGACCATGATGTACTGCGGTTATTTCCCTGAGTATTGTCACAGAGTCCTCCATTAATCCTTCTGACATCTTGGCCACCTCTTTTGACTTCCTGTGACATACGTCTTAGCTTATTGTTCTGAATTTAACAGGAATAACTGAGGCATACACCTATATTGTGATTTTTTTTAATCTCTTGATGGCAATGCTCTAATTAAACAATCACTTGTTGATTTAGTAGAAATGTAAGGAGAGCAAGGCAAAGAGTAGTTTAAAAGAAATTTTATTGAATTTATTCTCAAAAAGCATAACTCTCTGTCCAGTTCTGCATTTTGTCTCACTGCTGTGTCTAAGAATCTCAGAAATCAACACAAGGGAGGGCAGGTCGGCTATGGCCCACAACTCAGTGCATGGAGTGTTTATTCTGTGGCTTAGGGCCTGAGTGGTGAGAACATCTCGGTGATGGGGACATATCACATCTGTCACGGAAGACTGCTTGCCTTGTGGCAGCAGAAAACATCCAGAGAGGAGGGGTCTGTGGATCAGACATACCCTTCAAAGGCACACCCCGGAGACCTACGTCCTCCAACTAGGCCCCGCTGGGGGATTACTTATTGATGAGGTTTGTTCCTTTGTAATTTATTTACCTTTGAGTAGTGGCCCTGCCTGGGAACCACACTTTCCACATGGACACTCAGATGGAGACCATAGCAAGGCCTAGGCTTTCCCTCCCTCACTTCCTTCCTTCCTTCCTTCCTTTCTTCCTTCCTTCCTTCCTTCCTTCCTTCCTTCCTTCCTTCCTTCGTATTTGCCTATTTTTCTGTATTCTTGTATTGCTTTTTTCTTCTCCTCCTTCTTTTCTTTGTTTCTTCTTTCTATTTTTCTACACTTATTTCTTTAGTGTGCATGTGAGTATGAGAGAGAGAGAGAGAGAGAGAGAGAGAGAGAGTGTGTGTGTGTGTGTGTGTGTGTCCCATCCATCATCTTGGGAATGGAACTCAGGCACTCAGGCTTAGCAGCAGGTGCCTTTACCTGTGAGCTGGACCTGTTTTTGTTTTGTTCTGTAGTTTTTATTTTAAAAAGAGGTTACCCATATAGCTCAGGCTGCCCTTTAAGTGGCTATGTGGAGAAGAATGCCCATGAATTCCTAATTCTTCTCTCTCCACAGCCATGCAGCCCCATGTCCTGTTTAACGGGGTAGCAGGAATTAAAGCCATGGCTTCACACATGCTGGGGAAGCACGCTACCAAATAAGCGCCATCCCAGGCCTCTTTATTCTTTGTCTGTAATGCACCCAGTATATACACAGATTAGGTCTATTTCTGGAATAATGGCTCACTAGGCATCATTATTGCTGTTCTTCTGAGTTCTCTGGCTCCTGACACACACCTTTTTTCAGCTATAAGGAATGAAGCCAATTAAGTGACCTCCAAGACAATTGTACATCATGGACCTTTTTCTCCTTCTACTCTGTCTTAAGATCTGGTCCTTTGAGAGTCTGCGCAGGAAAGGCCTGCAGACCCCACACATGGGGCTCCGTGACTGTGAATAGTCTGCCTCCCTGCTGCTTCTCTGTCCTAAAAGTTTGCCTGGTCCATGTGTTGATCCCTCACTGGAACAGTTCCTCACCTGACAGAGCAGCCAAGGATGGCACCGCATGCAGCAGCTCTGTCCTGGAGCCTCTCTGAGCACCTCAGGACTTCAGGGAGCCTGGGTACATCATGTCTCCTGAATAAATCCATCCTGTCATAACACAGGGATCTATTTCAGGTCTCAGTGCACCACCTTCCAAAGCAGCAGTGGCTCCCAGAATCAGGTCTACTTAACACAAAAGCCATTCGTTATACCTTTTCATTCAAACATGGGGGACGACTCCCCTACTAACCGTGACTCTGTTAGTAATTTATAAAATACTGATGGCAAGATATGCACAGCCTGTCACCATTGTCTACTCTGCAAAGTGATTTTCACGGTGAAGTTCGGAGAAGTTCTGTGCTATTAATTTAAAAGCTGAATCTGTTTTTTTTTTTTTTTAAACTGATAAAATAGGCCACTGAGCCAGAACACCATTCAGCAAACACTAGAATATCCGCGGGAGGAGCAGCAGCTTCCCTGAGCATCCGCTGCATTTGCCACATGCAGAGCGTGACTATGCAGATTTGCTCCAGACAGATCTGAGATCCTTCTCCGAATTCCTTATGCTACCTCGTGTGCATTGTCAGAATGCCTCATCAGCCATGCATGGTTCAGCATGATTAAGGCGACAACTGCCCGTCTTTTCCCACAGTCCTCTGTAAACTCAACCGAACTTCCTCTCCCCAGGAGGAAGAGCTGGGCAAGGCCTCAGAATGACTGTCAGGCTTCATGATGGAGTCAAAACGGCTGTACACATCAGAGCTTTAAGCCCCACCGTCCAAGGACTATCTTTGTTGTCTTTTTCTTTGGAATTCCAATTTGTCTTTGTTAAAGGATACATATTGAAAGACACATTGTGTATGAGAAACTACAGTCGGTGTGGGCCATAATGCAATTATACTTCACACTGAAGAGCTGTCTAGAAGAACGCGAGGTCACCGGGACGAGATGCAGAAGCCAGAAGCCACGCCAGTGTGCTGCTTCCTCCAGGGTAGCGTGCCCCTATCAGTGCGGAGGCTGACATCATTTCCTCCCCACTGCAGATTGTTTAACTCTAGGGGAGAGAAGAACAGTATATTATTTATGTAAAAGGCTCTGGCCAGGAATATGTGTTTTTTTCTTCCTTGTGAATTGCCAGGTTCTTATAGAAAACACAAAAGAAATTTACGAATGAACCACATAAAAACATGGCAATTTTTTTTTCTGTTCATAGCGTTTTGGTTTGGTTTGGTTTTTGTTGTTGTTTTTTTGTTTGTTTGTTTTGCTTATTTCCAGGTCACTTTTAATTTGGCAAGTAATTGTGTATTAATAATTATGTATTTGTCGCTTAGAGTGGAGTGCTTTAAAGTTTCTTTCTTTTTTAAAGACAGATTTTACTCCACAGCTCAGGTGGCTTAGAACGTCAACATGGTATTTAGCTCTATAATCACAGCCTATAAAAAGTCCATCAGACTAATTAACATAATGACTCCTCATCATTCTTGATAGAAGCATTTTATTGTGATCTTTTTTATTGTTTCACAAATTTAGGAAACATATTTTGATGCAAGATTTCTCAGATATTAAAAAAAAATCATGTACTGGTGTTCAGTAAAGATTGAGTTGTCTTCCTTAATTCAACGGTTTATTCTTAGAGCAAATCCATCTGAAATGGAAAGGATTAAACCCTGAGTTGATCAAAAGCCCAGCAGAGGCTTGGGGGTTTTAGTTGGACTTAGAGGCTGGTTTAGAAAGCAGACACAATTCAGGAATAACGAGGACTCAAATGGTTCCCCACAGCACACTTTAATCTCCTTTTCATCTCATTGCCACGGGCTCCTTCAGAGTGGTTCTTGGAAAATAAGGGCAGAATATGGTATTTCAGCTCAGTCTAGGGATCATTTTCCTTTGCGCGCGCGCGCGCACGCGCGCGCGCGTGTGTGTGTGTGTGTGTGTGTGTGTGTGTGTATGTGTGTGTGTGTGAGGTGCTCTACTACTGAGCTACAAAACCAGCACGTCCTCCATATTTTAATCATACTGTAGTAAGAAGCCATTAGTGGTTGTAGGTAATGTTTTTTTTTTTAATTAACAAACATACAGTACATTTGTTATGTTTTAATCATTGGGCGATTTTAACCACTATGGTCACTGTCACCTCACTACAAGGCTGAGAAGTTGGTTCTCCCCAGCCTGCGTCAAAGGGTCAGGGACACTCACGTTTTCTAGAGATCCTGCAAATGGCCGGCCTGAGAGCTGCGTTTAAACCCAGGCAGCCTGTCTCCAGGATTCCCTAGTGCCCTATCCGCATGCACTGCACCCAGGGACCATACTTTAAATGCATTTGAGAGGATCTGAGATAGAACAGATGCTCCCATCCAGACCACACCTCTCGCCTTAAGAGGCAGATACAAACCCTTCGGGAAGGCTTTTTCCCATCTCCGGAGTCTAGCTGCTGTGACAGACGCTAAGGCTCTCTAAAGCCTATGTATGTGTCTGGACTCTCACTGGCTTCACTCTACATACTCCATACTCCAGTGTCCCAACACTCTAATTAGAAGTGACCCTGGTGCCAGCATGACAAAAACAAAAACAAAAAACAAAACAAAACAAAAAACAAACAAAAAAACATGCCCATGTCTGCTGCTGCTCACATGGTCATAAGACAACTGCATATTCAACTCTCCTCCGCCAGCCTTCGAAAATGAAATGTTCAGCCAGGCAAATAATTACCTCATAGTCAATACTCACAGAAATGGAGCCTTTGGGAACCACCACTAACAAGGGGATCAAAGACCCAAGAGGAAAAAGGAGTCAGCCAGCGAGGGATGCTGCGACATCCCTGGTTTAGAGTCAGGACAGCATCTGCATGTCCACTTTGGGTTTGCCTGGTCTGAGATCCCCACATCTTTGGAGTTGGTGCTGTAATGTTGTGGAGTGCTTAGTCTTCTAGCTTGACTATCATTTGTCGCCCTATAAGGACTCAGGCCAGAGTAATTAGATGAAAGAATAAAAATGAGTGTGCAAGCTGGACTTTGACAAGTCTTGAGCACAAGAGCCACAGAAGTAGAAAGGACAACCCAGAGAACCAGCTCCCTGGCCCAAGACGATGGCAGAGGTTAAATTATGTGGGTTTAAAGTTGTGCTAAGGGTCTTCCTGCCTCTCAGTTCAGCCCATCATTAAAATCCCAGGCAAGGCCAGCAGATGGGTGGGAACACAGATGTAGCCTCAGTCCCTTCTGCTCTATGGTGGGAGTCACTGGGAACTAAAAGCTCTGTCCCTGGGCTCTAATGCCTTTTCTGGGCTGCAGGGGTGAAGACACCCCTCAGCATGCCAGTGGGGAGCAGTCACACCCTCCCTTCTCAACTGCCTGTCTCCTGAAAAGCATTTCAGTCTCTATCTTCATGTCTTCATTCCTCCAAGTCAATAGCTAGTCCTGCAGGATAGCTGACCCTCTCCACTGCATCAGGCCCCAGCCTCATCTCTTTGGCCCTCAATGTCACTGCTAAACTTTGGGCCTTCTTTACCCGAGTACCAGGAAGAGACATTGGCAGTTTCTCAGCTGAGCACTGTAACAGGGCAAGACAAATGTCCTGACAAAGCAGGCTGTACTCTCCCACCCCCATCCCCACCCCATGGAGCCTGAGAAGTCAGCTTTGAAATTACAGATACTTGAACACTACGGGTCTTGAAAATCCCATCTCCCTTATCTGATGGAGACTGATTGGAGTTATCTCAACAGCTAAATGGCAATGCATTTGAAACTGAACACGAGGCAAACCTAATACCTTATATAATAGAAACACAAGAATTGTAAAGGGAAAAAAAAACCAATTTTCCTGTCTTACCTCAGACTCTTGAGAAAATAGTGTCATTCTGAGAGGGGGGAAATACCTCAGATGGCAGCGAGGCTAGTTGGTGATTTTATAATGTTTAAGAACTTATTCTCTAAACTTCAGATTTCAGATGAAATACATTTATTTTAAAGTTAAGAATAGTTTGAGTCTAAATGAACATTAAAGCACAACAAAATAAACCTCATAATTTGTGTTTAATGTCACTTTTATCTGTGGGACTGAACAGTGGAAAAACTCATAAGAACAAATAACATGTTAGTCCCCCAAAGGCTTGCTTTTGCAAATGAAGGGCTAACATGCATGCTGTGCCCATGAGAAGTCCCCAGACACAGGTGGTCTCTCTCCTGTGATTCCCCCATCTGTGATTAACCACGTCTTATGTTTGCATAAAGGTAGCAAGCCCACTGTGGTGAGTTAATGGCTATCTACAGTCAAAGGCAACAGTCAAATACTAAGCGTGTTCATTATTGAAGAGACAGAAACCTAAACAACCGTTTTTAAATCCAGGACAATTACCCAAAATATTAATCATCAGCTAGAGACCTATGTTCATTTATTGTCACATTTCTAATAAATCTATAGGTGATCAAATGCATCCCTCCAAAAAATACATAACTTAAAGTGTAATTACTAAGACCCAGTGGAATATCTTAAGGGCTGACTCAACTGGCAAGCTTTGAACATTTCGCATCAGTGCAGAGCTTATTCATCTGCACAAGTGTGCACCCCATTCAGAGGACAGGAAGAAAGAGTCTTAATTGGCTTGCAGTGTCTGTTATTGTTTGATTTTTGGGAAACTGCCACTTTCTAGTGTAACAGGAGAACCAATACTAAAGTATTATATTCGGTAAAAATTCACCAAAATAGCCTCCAGGTATCAAACTGCCAACACAGCAACTACAGAATAGTAAGTGAGAAAACTGAGCAGCTTCCAGAAACATGTCTGCTAGGAGCTCTCCACCTGCTCAGAGACATGAGGTTCTTCACCAAAGAAGTTCTTCAACCCTGAGTTCATGTCTTCCCGATAGTCTGCATGAAGCCTTTTTAGGGGTTGTCATTTGTAACCAGAAAGACAGGCAAAAAGCAAAGTAGGTTCCCTCTGAGGAATTAGGTGTGATGGAATTATGATGAGGAAAGAAGTCCAGGCTTTTACAAAGGAAGCCTCCTGAGCTGAAGGAGGTATCAACAGTTACCAGCAGAGGAAGGACCACAGTTGCTAAGAGATGTGGGAAACAGTAGCCCCATGTCCAAAGTGTGAGCCCTCAGCTGGTCAGTCAAAGTGTCATTCACTAATGAACTGCAAGGTCCCCTTCTGCGCATGTTCAGGGTGGCCACTTCCTGTTCCTGCCCACCGAGTGCAAAACAAGACCAAAATTTTACCACTTTGGCACTTTTTTTTTTCATGGAAACTGGTGTGAAAATAGGGAAAATCCTTGCCCCTTAGTAATGATTTTTTTTTTGCACAAGGTCATGTCCCTGTGAGCCTCATCTGTAGCGCTAGCAAGTCAGCCTGAAGCCGTGCACATTTCACGAGCTGTGGTACAGTCTGTGTCCCTCTGGTAGGCTGTATGATGAAGAAAATAGATGATCAGCTAATACAGATGAAGGCCGACTGAACAGTGAGAGGGCATGGTGATTACGCGCTACCGTGATGGTGTGTATAGGAATGTCCCCCATAGGCTCATAGATTTCAATGCTTGGTCATTAGAGAGTGGTGCTACTTGACAGGAAGTAGGAGGTGTGGCCTTGTTGGAAGACTTATGTCATTGGGGGAGGGCCTTAAGGTCTCAGAACCTATAGCCAGGCCCTGTGTCTCCCTCTACCTGCTACCTGTGGGCCCAGATGTAGAATTCCCAGCTCCAACATGTCTGCCTGCATGCCACCATGGTCCCTGCCATGACTATGAACTAAAACTCTGAAACTCGTAAGCCAGCCCCAATTAAATGCTTTCCTCTATAGGAGTTGCTGTGATTGTGGTGACTTCACAGCAATAGAACACTGACTTAGCTGCAAAACCCTCTACCATTGAACTGCACCCCTGACCACTGGTTTGATGAGCCAAGGTCCCACTGCACAACCCTGTCTGGCCTCCGTCTCTGACCTTCTGTTCTCTGTGTAAAGGTGCAGGTATGGTATGTTCCAAACACTATTAAAAAAATGTTCTTATGCTTTGTTTTAGCTGGCCTGTTTCTTAAGATTCACCCCTTTGGAAACAATAAACCAAAAACTCCTCTACCAAAATGTATTGTTTGTATTTGCTTATACAGAAATCAGAAGCCAGAAATCACGCAAGAACAGGGAAAGTGATTATGATTGTGGCAGTCTACTCCATGGAGTACAAAAGGGCAGCTGCAAGGAGAACTATGGATATGAAAAAATGTCTTGAAGATGGAAAGAACAGATAGCCTTACATATGCAAATATGATTGCAGCTATGTTAACTACATGCAAATGAACCCATAATATTTGCATATGTTCCGGTGGGGAGGGGTGATTTAATTTCTTGCCTTGCTGTCTGTGTTGTCTGGACTAGGATTTAATTCTATGTTCCGGAGGTATTTTTTTACCCTCAAAGTTTGCGGTAGAGCTTAAAACCCTGAGCACGGGCAGCCATACTAAGCCTGGGTCAGTTACCACAGACTGCTGTTCATGTCTAGGCTTGTGCACATCAGTACTCCACTGTTTGGGTTTCTCTGTTACTGCTTTACTTTGTTTGTTTTATATCTATGTTTTAGAACCTAATTCTAACCCATATGTGATTTTTAAATTTAGAATGTATCCAATAAATTGAGCATGAATAAGAAATTCCAAGTTTTAATTAAAAATTTAAGATTAATATAAGTGGTTTTATCCAGAATATAGCTTGCCAGGATACATTGCCAAATGTCATACATTACCTTTAATGCCCTAAATATGTTCTTTTTCAAGTAAAACAATAATGCACTGCAGTGTTTGGTCATTAACAGGCCCTATATGAGAGGGCTTGCACATAATAGATTGGATTGGCTTCTAGCTCATCTCCCTCACCCCACTTGAGAATGAGCTCAGCTCTGTTCCTAGTTTTCTTTGTCTTAGAACCATCTTGTTCCTCTCACGGGAACCAGCCGGCACTGTTTAGCTTTGACCGGCAGAGTCTGTTCCCAGGACAAATGGCCAGTGTTCCCTGAGAAATATGGATGCGATTCCCAGCCTAGAGGAATGAGCCATGCTCAGGAGCAGATGTACACAGCTGGTCTGGCAGCGGCTCGGCCACGTTTGCTTTGTTCAGCTCTCTCAGGCTGAAGCTTTAAAAGAGTTTTCTGCACATTTGCACTGGCCTTGCTTCAGACATGGGACTCAATGAGAAGAAAACCCAGTTGGATTCATATACAGAGAATATGTACAGAAATTCTGTAGAAGGAATCTCTCCTTTGGGGCTTGGATGATCAGTTGGGTTTTATCCAAGTTCCTTAGCACAAATCGAGTGTACAGAGGGGTAAGATGCCTCAACAATGTTTGTTAACAAATAAATGTGGAATTTGGGAGACATAAAGCAAAAAGGAGGGTTTTCCCCCTCAGGCCAGACAGAAGATATGTGAACGGGTAGGAAAATAGACCTCACTTCATTTTGAGTAGACATAAGGAAATTGTGCTTTTTCTAATATGCACCAATCCATGCTGCACTGTCAAAAGAAGCCTTGTTTTCCTTACGAGTTTGTGTCTAGTTGGTCACAGCTTTAAAAGACAGACAAAAAGAAGGAGGGACAAAAGAGTTGGTGAAGGGGAAGGCAAAAGATGCCTTATGTCAGTAATGTTATGATGTATCTCTTAATGGAACAGACTTGTGTCTTCAGCAGATGCAAAGGGCATTGTGGTTACCTTCTATAGCTGTTAATTACTGAAACATGGTCAACTGCCAAACACGGTGAATGAGATTTTTTTAAGTGAATAAATTAGATTAATTGCATTCCTAAGCATTTAAGGTTCAACCAAAGGCTGGGGACCTGGTTCTATTGTAAAATAGTTGTCTAGTGTTCCTGAGACCCTGACATCGGTCCATCTCCAGCAGGAATGGCAGGGGTTGTGGAGAGTTACGCTGTCTTTCTGAGACAGGGTCTGCCTGTGTAGTACAGGCAAACTTTGGGTCTCACGGTGTGCTGCCTCAGCACTGATTTCTGCCTCTGCTGGTCAACTCTTTCTCGTGTGCCACTCATCAGAAAGGCCAAGTGATGAGCACATGTTGAATTTATGTCTAACACCGGGGTATGTATTGCATGCTAAATATCCACAGGATTGATGGATAATTGGGAAAACAAATGGTTGAAATAAAGATTTTTCTTTGCCTATTGAAGTGTGAACTTTGGACAGTAAACATACAGGATCAAATTGGCGTCCCTTGGCCTCGGCCTCCTCCCGTGTCCAGAATAGTTGCTTACTTATGTTGAGCAGACATCAGACTGTGGAGAAGCAGGGGGTTATAAGAGCGGATGAGTGGAGAGAGAAGTATGGAACCAAGATCCAGAAGTGGGTCGAGTATCAGAGAAGCCAAATGTTGAACCCTTAGGCTTTCAATAAATAATAAAATCAGCAAATGAACAAACCAGACAGAAAAATTCTCAGGCATAAGTCCACTATGCTCAACTGCAGAGGGAACTGTGGCTGGACCAGGAGGCAGAAAGTCATCCTGGGAAGACGTTTGAGCTGGTGAAAAGGGAGCATTCCCACAGCGATAGGCCTTCAGTGACAAAGGTAACAGCAAAGCTCACAGGGCATCTAAATCTGAAAAGGATCACAACACAAGCCCATACAGACACTGCTTCAATGAGGCTGCCATCTGGGAGGTCACAGAGTGGGGAAGCTAAGAGCTGGCACACAGGGGACACCATCATGGGCATAGGGACTGGAATCAAGAGTCGGCTTGATGGATTTGCCGAGTGCCGAGTGCTTAGGTTCCTTTCTCTGTGAGCTACGGTGATACAGTCCTCAGGGAAACAGGGAGAGGTGGATAAGTACCTTTGAGATAAAAACACTGGCTTGAGGAACTGTTCCTATCTGGGAGTGCTCCAACACACTCCTCCCAGGGTCAGCTTTCTGCCTGCATTCAAGTATTCAAACATGGCTGAACTCTCTGCGATTTTGCAGATTTATGTATTATATAAGGGTGCGTTTCCCAAGCTGCTGAGTCTGGGGATTATTCTTGCCTTCAATGAGAAATTCTGCAGATAGCAGAACAAATGGAATGAGCAGACGCCAGCTTTCTCACTCAGACAATTATGAATGGTTTCATTTTGTGTGTTATTTGCTGCCCTTACATTCTTCCCCCCCTCCTCCATAGCCTAGAACTAAAGCCTTTCTGTTATAAAAGCCCATAGAGATTAAGGATTTAATTAAGAGGCAGCAGAATGTGTAATTAGAACAGCCCCCAGCAAAGAGTAAAAAAAAAAAAAACACCACCCAGGAAGAAAGTCAGCTGTGACCAGTAACCGTCCCCCAAGATGCAATCCTGCCCTGCTGGGAGAGGAGACTTGGGGTGAAAGTTTGAAATATTAGAAAGATTCCTCAACCCTCAAGGGGAACCAGAAAAATACAGCCCATCTCACAAACAGGAAGATTCCCTTGGGCTTTTCCAGAAGCTTCTGGAGTTCTGATCACCCCTGAGTCGGTAGCTACTTGGTTGAAATCCCAGCCAAGTTCGTTCTCTGCTGGACAGAACTTCGAAGCCTGGGTTCTGCTGGTGTGACGGCCATAGCCATGTCCAGGTGCTGGCAACTTCAGTAGAGGCGTGCCCCATCTCCTCCAGGTGGACAGGTCTCTCTGTGTTCTTCTTTATAAGAGTTATAAGAGAGAGTGGGAATCAGCCGGGCGTGGTGGCATACGCCTTTAATCCCAGCACTTGGGAGGCAGAGGCAGGCGGATCGCTGTGAGTTCGAGGCCAGCCTGGTCTACAAAGTGAGTCTAGGATGGCCAAGGCTATACAGAGAAACCCTGTTTTGAAAAACAACAACAAAAAAGAGAGGGGGGGGGAGAGAGAGGGGGGGGGGGAATCTTGCTACGCCAAAGCTGCCAGCTTTTGTCCCTCTAGCCTAAAGAAAACCGCTTGGATGGAGGAGCCTCTTCCTCGTGTCTTTGTGATCTTCCCGCGGGGTATGTCCAATGCTATCAGATGGCTAGATGGCATGTTAGCTTGGTCCAGAAAGCCGTTTTGAGAGGTGAAGATGGAGATAAGGATAAAGGGGGAGACGTGATGTAGTTTTAGGCATCATTATGACCTGACCTAGGGCTGAACATCATCAACATCTGTGTCTATGTTTGCACTTCATCCACGAGGATTACTCCAGGGTTTGCAAGCTACCATTCTCATATCTTTATTGAGTGGGAACAATATGACACATCTTGGGTCATAGATCTGGTGCAGGTGAGTGGTGCTGGGTGAGCACAGCTCCCATGTAAACACTGGTGACCAAAATTCCAAAGCAGTTACTAATGAAATGAAATATTTTTTTGAGTGAATTGATTGTTTTCATTAACAAGATGAAAATGTAGTTGCAATTCCATCTAGTGGACACTCCAAGTCTCATGGTACCAAAGACATTAAGGTTTCAGAAAAACCTTAATGACAAAACCTGAAAGATGAACTTGGGGCAAATAGACACACAGAACTGGAATGTCTCCATGCTTGCTCTTGTGGAAGTACTCCACAGAGCCTCAACTAAAAAATATGAGGTCCAGTAGACACAAGTACCTAAAGAAATATCCATTTTTAAAAATTTGGAATTAATTTATTAACTACCCAAAGGCTATTCCTAACTGAACAAGGTTTAGGTGGTATAATTTTATTTTTGTTAAAGTTTCATTTATTTGTAATCAAAACTATCCTTCATAATTCTTTAAGTGATCTTGAATTATTTTACATGGTGCCCTGGAATATATATTACCTGGCTGGACTAAAGTGATATAATGTGTGAAAAGATTCCAGCAAGCATTCTTGCTAAAAATAATTAATAAATAATTACAGGATGGGGAAGTTTTAAATCTATTTTGAAAGTCATGTATTCTCTTGGAGACTCTGACCCAAGTGCCTCACCCAAGGCCAACCTTCCTGCCTAGGCCCAGCTGGGACCCCTACCCATGGGTCTCTTGGCAGATGTAGATTTCACTCCTTGTCAAAGAAGCTTCTGTTTGTAACATGTGCAGTGACTGCAGAGAGCTACAATGTAGAAAATAAGTGACTGTGGGGTACCCAGACCCAAATATTTAAGGCTCAGGGAGCATCCAGGAAGAGGGGGTGAGAAGGGTCAGAGGACTGGGATAATTGCCACTGGGTAGTGTCTTCTATATATGACAGGGACGCTGAACCTACAAAATCTCAACAATATGGCTGGCTAAATGAGACTTGTAAAGACCATACAAGCCAACATATTGACGTGAATCGGGGTAATGTTGAAAGGCCCCCACCTAGGTGAAGAGCTAGGCAGCTAACTGGTGCTATGGAAGGGAGAATCCCAATCCTAAGTGTTCATCCTTAAGTACATGTATATACAGGGCAACTTATTGATTGGTGTAAAAGGTGTGTGTGTGTGTGTGTGTGTGTGTGTGTGTGTGTGTGTGTGTGTAAGTCATGAATTTGAGAGAGGTGGAGGAATGTAGGAGGAGTTGGAAGAGGGAGAGATGGCAATGATGTATATAAAATTATCAAAAATATTTTAAATTTGCTTTTACTGAGTAAAAAAAAATATGGACAATTTCACACTTGAGTTCTGAGCCACATGGCATCACCAGCCATGCTGCTGAGAGTTGTGCACATTGCCAACTGCTGACTGACGATGCTCACTTAGGAGATGACCGCCACTGAGGAACGCCCCAGCTTAAGAAAGGCTAAATAAGCATTAGCAGGGCCAGCTTCAGGTCAATTACATCCTGCTGGCTTTCCCCAAAGACTTGTATGCTTTTTTCCACTTTGCCACCTCTTCAAAATCTGTTTTGCTTCATGCATTGTGCTGGTTGAAAATGACCATTAAGCCATAGTGTGCAAATATTTCAAGCAGATTTCAAGGCATATCTAAGGTCATCTGTGGCCTTTCTCTGGTATGTTTTGAAAAGGTATATACTACTAAATATATAAATATTAAATATTAAAATAGAGAGTATTTTAAGACTTAGAGGACTTGCATGAATGCATGGGCTTACTTAACTCATTCCTGTCCCATCAAGCTTCCCGGCAGAGGTGATGAAAAGGCAGGACAATGTGGTCCAGGGCTCCCATCAACATAGACGCATGAGCTCTCTGTCTAAGAGACAGGCGTCCTAAGTCTGCAGGAGCAAACAGATGCACCAGTAGTCGTTTTATTTAAGACCAGTGAAGGGGGGTGAATGACACATTTTCCTTATCAGTTCTCATGTATCCCACACTTACAAAATTCTTTGGAGGACAATGGATTTACAAGGTTGTCTATAGAATGCACACAGCATAGTTAGCAGTATAAATGCCGGGAAGCCAAGCTTGGGTTCAGGAGAATAAAGCAAAATGCATACGTAATCTGAATGTTTTCTAAAGGCAAGTCTTTCCATAATAATAGTAGCAGGGGTCATGAAGACTGAAGAGGGCACCCTCTAACTTGACATGACTCCTTGTGGAAAGAGGGGAACACCAACCCACTCGCAAAAACTTCGACCCAAAACTTACCCTACCTACAAGATGTGCAGGGACAAAAATAAAGCATAGATTGAGGAAACGTCCAACCAATGCCTGGCCCAACCCCATGGGGGAAAGCCAACCCTTGACACTATTAACAACACTCTGCTATGCTTGTAGAGGGGAGCCTACTATAGCTCTCCACTGAGAGGCTCCACCAGGCCGCTGACAGAAACCAATGCAGAGATGCACAGCCAAACATTGGGAAGAGCACAGAGATCTTGTGGAAGAATGGGAGGAAGGATAGAAAGACTCAGAGGGGACAGGAGCACTACAAGAAGACCAACAGAACCACCTAACCAGAGCCTAGGGCCTGTGGAGACTGAAGTTCCAACCAAGGACCATACATTGACTGGACCTACGCCCCCTACACAGTTGTAACTGATGGGCAGCTAGGCCCTCATATGGTACCCCTAGTAGGGGGAACAGGGGCTGCCTCTGACATGGACTCTGTTGCCTGCTTTTTGATCACTTTCCCCTGGCAGAGCTGCCTTGCCAGACCACAGGGGAAGAGGATGCCCTCAGTCCTGATGTGGCTTGATATGCTGGGGTGGGTGGGAGGGGGTTCTCCTTCTCTGAGGAACAGGAGAGGGGGAAGGGAACAGGGAGGAGGGAGGGTGGGACTGGGAGAAAGGGATGGAGAAGGCTATGACTGGTATGTAAAGTGAATAATTAGTACAATAAAATAATAAAAATGAAGTGGTTATTAATGACTACCCATAGCTGTAGTTTCTTCACTAAAAGTGTTATTTTCCCGTCGGGCAGGAGACGTGGCTCAGTGGTCAGAGGAGCCTTGCTCTTGCAGAGGACTTAGTTCAGTTCCCAGCACCCACATGGTGGCTCACCACCATCTTTAACTCCAGTTCCAAGAGACTGAATGCCTTTTTCTGGCTTCCTTGGGGTCCTGCGTGCTTGTGATACGTGTACATAATGTATCTAGAGTCACTAACCCCCCTACACACAAATTTTAAAAACTAAAATGATTGTTAACATATTTCCTAATTACATATTGTCTAAGTAAAAAAAAAAATCATTGGAAAGTATACACATTTACGGAAGAGAAAATAACACCTACTTATAGCTGTCTCCTAGAAATAACCACTAGTGATATTATGCTATAGATTGGAATGTTCTCCCTGTTATAAAACCAACAGACAGTGCCATTTTCCAATCTAGTTAAATTAACAAAGCAAGAAACGAGAATATACGGTCAGTAAGATTTTTCCAATTTAGTTTGGGAATCTAATGTAGTAGATGTGCTGTCTTAATGCCAAACAAGAAAGAATTAGAAAGAAATATTTTCAAATATTCTGACTTGAAATCTCTACTTGATCTAAATTTGCCTTAGGTGATTTTACTTAAGTTAACAGCATTGCAAATGTGTGAATCACTCATGACTCATATCAAATTTTGGGTTCCAGGATGATGAAATGAAGAAGAAAGAGGTGGCATCAGACTTCAATCAAGGGGATTAGCCCGCCCAAGAGAGAATGTGGACATGGACACAGATAAAAGGGCAATACTCACATACTATAAAGGAGAGTACACAAAAAGGAACTCTCTAGTCAGAGCTGTGTCTCAAGTTGCTTGTCTATTGCTGTTGGTATTTCCTTCAGTGTTAAGGTGAGAAAGTGTTTGTATCTATTGTCTCGTTATCCCTGAAGCTTAGATACTCCAGTGACCAGAACAAAAACAGAAAG
Organism: Acomys russatus; assembly: GCF_903995435.1. Classification (NCBI taxonomy): domain Eukaryota; kingdom Metazoa; phylum Chordata; class Mammalia; order Rodentia; family Muridae; genus Acomys; species Acomys russatus. The sequence goes on from NC_067151.1 coordinate 17,406,310, forward strand.
GAAAAACTGAAGTCCCACAGAATATGCTATGGATCTGGGAACCCAGCCCAGAGGGAAGCATGTCTTCCACACAGGCATGGGACCTGAGTGGGCATCCCTGCACTCGTGTAAAAGCGAGGCCCAGTGGCATGTGCATGTCTCTAACCCGGCCCCGGAGAGGCAGAGACAGCAGGATCCTGTGGGTGGCACAGCCATGACATGGAAGTCTAGATTCAATGAGAGACCCTGCTTCAAAGTGTAAGATGGGGAGTGGTTGAGGAAGATGCCTAGCATCAACTTCTAGCCTGCACATGCACAAGCACACATGCACACACACAGAGACACACATGTGTATGCATATGGGGACTCACACACACACACACACACACACACACACACACACACACACACACACACCAGTTTCTTTCTTACTATGTTAAACTTTAATGCTGTACATGCTATTAAATCATTTCTTGATCTACCCTCTAAAACTCTGGAGCAGCAAGTAGCTACCCAGTTCTCTTTTGCATATCTGAAACCGGGAGTCTAGCTATCTTGTTTCAGATGAATTTTCCATGCTGCAAGCTAACCTCTCCCACTGGCCGTTTTTAATTAATGCGATGTGCTTATCCACAGGCCCCACCATCCCCATCTTTTTCTTTCAAATAGTTGTTAATATCCTTAGCAAAATGTGGGGCCCAGAATGGAAGTTATTCATGACAGTGTGGAGAAAATACTTGGACCATGTATCAAAAAACAAAAACACCCCTCCCCCCCAAAATCAACAAACTAGCAAACAAACAAACAAACAAACACATTAGATCAGGCACCACAATGTTGTATGACAGAATTGTCCTGACAAGATATACGTGTATACACACACACACACACACACACACACACACACACACACACACAAAACCACACACACCAGAAAGAGGTCACAATAAAGCAAAGCCCTGACTAACAGGAGTGTGAGTGAGAGGCTACTCAAACAGCGGCTGTGTCCCTGGAAGGTCAGCTCTGCTACATGCCAACGGCTCTCTTCACAACCTGCAGACATCTCCTCAGGCCCAGGAATGTCCTCTCTGCAGCTCAGCTGCTCAGTCTCCTCCCCCCATCTTCTACTCCAGTAAAGGTGGGGGAAGCTTTCAAAAGCGGTTCCTCTACAGGCGTGTGTGGCTATGCTGCCACCAGAGCCCCCAGAAGCCTCCATCCGCCCCCGTGAACGGTTTCAACTCGGAGGACGCTTCTCGACAGCACCGGCCTCTTCCCTGAGTGCTGAGATATTAGTGTTTTTTACTTCAGTTTGTAAGGTTCTGGAGCTGTTCTCAACTGTGCTGAGGGCAAGAGCCTAGTAAATGAACTGCTAATAAAACCAACAGTGGCCTCCATCTTACTAGCCCCTGTGTTAGGGTGCGTATATCAGTTTAGGTATCTAATGTTCCTGCCTTTTCTTCATGAAATGCTTTGAGGCCTTGGAGTTCTAACGTTTGTTTGAAAAGGGTTCCATATCCACGGTCACAGGTAGTATGTGCTCAGTCTGAGTCTGTGAGTCAGCGAATGAAAAACCCTTTCTCTGTGTTGAGTGAGAAAGCCTCCCCGCACCCCCGTGGGCTCATGTGTTCAAATGCATAGTCCGCAGCTGATGGTGCTGTTTGGGAAGACTGTGGAAACTGTAGAAGGCAGAGCCTTGCTGAAGGAAACATAACACTGGGGATAGTCTTTGGGATTTTATAACCTCGCCCCGTTTCCTAGTCTCTTTCTACTGCTCATGCGCAGATGAAATGGGATTTTGCTGCTTTCTGCTCCTGCCTCCATGCCTTCCCTGTCTTCTGCCATGCCTTTCCTTCTGTGAAGGACTCTGTTCCTCTGGGACTGTAAACCAAATAAACCCTTTCTTGCCTGGCTCGCTTTTTTGGTCATGCTATTTCGTCACAGCAACAGAAAACTAATATGCATGTCCTCTGTGTATTGCTACACTTGTACTTTATTCATATAATGAAAACTGTTAACAAATGGGATGAAGGGAACAAATATGCAAAGATGACAAACAAACAGAACTGTGACCATTAACCATTTCTCAGTGACCTCCCTAATCAGCTATAATGGATTAATTTTTCCCTCCTGGCTTACTTTTTTCACATGGTATTTGTAGAACCAAGAACTTGTTAAAAGTTTTGACCTCACTCAGACAAATTCGAGCACCCCTGCGCAGCCTCCTGAGTGCTGGAATTACGGCATGTGTCGCTGCGTCTGGTGTGTCGAGTATCTCAATGTGCCACATAGTCAGTAATGCCCCATAATATAATCTCCTATTAACTCAACAACAGGCTGCACATGCAAGTTTTTCTGGGGACCCAACAATGAAGTTGTTCAGAGTCAAGAGTTTAATTTTCCTTCACTTTCTTAGGCTGAAACTAAGTGCGATTTTTGAACCTTTCAAAAGTCAAATTTCATCTCATACAATGGGAACGTTTCTGGTAGTGCTCACAAATGGGTGTGTGTATCATAAGGAAGCCACTACCTGTAAATACATTCACATGATAAGGGCTGCAGTTTCAGCGTGACACCAGAGTGACTCTTGCGTCAAACGAAGAGCAGCAGAGATGGCAAGACCATGTCGGCCTTTAAAAATAGTCCATAAGTAGTTTGGCTGAACAATTATCAAGGACCTATAGGGACCCATCTGTCTTCGGTGGGACAAGAGATGAGGTACACAGCAGATGACTGCACACTGTACCTCTTTTGTCTGCCCTGTGTTCCTGTGGCTCCTGCATGTGTATAGACAGTGACTCCAAAAGGCAGGATGTGGAATGAGATTGAATTTCTGACACTTCGAGACTCATGAAATATTTATTTATACACAGGAAAGGGGTCTTGGAATGATTCCTTTACTGCTGTTGTTGGATATCGAACCATTTAAAATTATGCCCTCCACCTAAATAGGGCTAGACCACAAAGGACATCAGATACAGCTCTGTGTTTTGCTTAGAATATTTCTGCATTCATTGTTTATGTCAAGAACATTGTCCTGCTTTAATTAATAGCACTGTTGTTTGGACTGTGAGTAACATTTTGAGCTAAGCAGATGGATTGAAGAAAAGCCTGCATTAAAATGTAAAAGGCTGGCTTATGATTATGTATAAGAATCTAACTTTTACAATTATTTCTGCAAGCCATTTCCATCAAAATCCATTCATTGAGTAAAAAAAAAAAAATCCTTTTCCTAAAAGCAAAATAGCATTTAAAAAATACAGATCACCATCTACGCTTTGAAATTATGGCAACATTCAGAAGTAAAATAGAAACTTAAAGTGCAACCATGAATATAATTTTATCAGAATTTCTAAACAACAACAAAATATCTAGCTTGATTGTTGGTGTCTTTGTGTTTGTGTGGTGTGCTGGGTGCTTGGCATCATTTCCATTACTCAGGAGGAATCGCATGTGTGCACTTCTTGGTGGCTAGGATGCCATTCTTCTTGTTATATTGTAATGTTCTTTACCCATCAGAAGCCCTTGAACTGAAGAGATGCAGATATGATGAGCCAGTGGTTTGGGAAATTCTGGTGTAGTTTTGGTTAGCAAAGTGAGCTATAACAAGAACGGTGGAATGTGGAGGAGGGAGAATCAGAACTGGAGGGATGTGTATACTCTCTATTGAATGTTGCCTGTTTGCATGATGGTGTGTTCTCTGTGAGCATTTGTTCCTGGTCTATGCAGGCAGCATATACTCTTGGGGAAAACCCTTCCTTTATGACTCCATTGTGTGGTCTATGTGAGATTTTTCAGCTCACCCTACATCTTCCTTCCAGCCACATGGTTGGGACAATCAGAGGGCTTCTTAGTTTGACACCAGTCATTGTATGAGACAGGAGGGTGCAGATGCTGCCAATTAAACTTATCTTAGGGATTTCTGAATTAGGAACTAGCTTTTGGAAACATGTCTGGCCATTTAAGTGGTGCATGCACTTAATTTCAGCACTTAGAAGGCAGATACAAGTGGATTTCTATAAATTTGAGGGCATCCAGGTCTATATAGTAAGTTTCAGGCCAGCCAAAGCTGCACAGTGAGACCTTGCATACATATACATATATATACATACAAATATATATATATACATATGTATATTCTGAAATCTGTACCATAAAAGCATACCCGTTAAGATATTCATGACTATAAGTGCACAGAAAGAAAAAAATTTAAGTCTTATACACAAAATTTCAAATGAGAGTTGACACCAGGGGGAAGAAGAGAATGAAATCTTCAGATACCCTGTACTCAATAAGAGAAAGAAGACCACTGTTCTAGTTTTATTTTTATTGCTGTGATAAAACACTCCACAAGAAGCATAAATGAGGAAGGAATTCATTTGGTTTATAATTCAAAGTCCATCATCGAGTAACTCAAAGCAGACATTTCGAACAGCTAGTCACATTACATCTACTGTCAAAAGCAGAGAGAAATAAATGCATGGATGCTTGTACTCAGCTGCAGTTCCCCATTCTCAGTGTGGTCTGGGATCTCCTGCCTAGGGAATAGCACTGCCTACAGTGAGCTCGGTCTCACCATCACATTCAAGTAAATTGAGAGAATCTCCCACAGACACGCCCACAGGTCAACCCAATACTCTTGGAACTCATTTCTCAAGTGATTCAAGGCTGTGTCAAGATAACAATTAATGATAATCATCACAAATGCTGTCCAAAATTATTTGTACGACTATGTAAATCAACCAAATGCTTGCAGCTGTGTTAGAGTATATTGATTAAATGATTGTAAAATTAGGGACTGCAGTGAAGTGCCTACCTTACTTTATCTACCCTCTCTATATTTGAGAGATAATCTTGAGAGCCAATAGTCTGCCATGATGGCAAGAAATAGCAGCCAGTGGAGGGAAAGAATGAAAGAAGGATCCTTTGACTCATTCCCAGCAAACTGTCATTAGCTGACCGTCTGGAAGGTCCTTAGGTGATCTCATTTGGCCTGGATGCAGGTCTTCTCCATTGTGACCTTTTATCTGGTAGCATTTGTTGGAAAAATCAGCACATCAGTCCATTTCTCATTGCAATTGCTAGACATGGTGGTGATGACAGGGATAAACTTCAAGCTGTCTGAAGGCGTTGAAGAAAAGCTAAGGGATAAAGTCCTTGGGAAGATGGAGGGCTTGAAGCATGCAGGGGCTGTTGTGGGGTTGTAACTATCTTCACTGAGGGTGAAGATAAAGAAGACTCAACGCACTGAGCCTGGCTCTATACTGAGAAGAACTGAAGGTGAAGGCAGAGTTGGAAACAGTCTGCCAGTTGGCGGACACCAGACCAAAACACACAAAGAGCCACTCAGAAAAGGAGAGCTGACTCAAGGCTTCAGGAAAATCTCTGTGCTTCCGTTACCTGGCCATTAAGTTATGTACACAGTGACTTCAGAGGCGGAGACCATAGAACAAAGACAGGAGAATTAGTTCAAGAAAGACTTAAGCCAGCAGCCATGACAACAGGCACATGTAACAACAGTAAAGGAAAAGAACAGTGGGGAAACCCATGCTCAAAGTGTCCCCCAAAGATCTCAAGCATCCAAGGAAAGAAATGAGAAAGCATGGCTCATACACAGGAAAATTAAGAAGATGGAAGCTTCACCTGAAGACAGGAAGGCACTGGAGTTACTACATAAATCATCCATCTACCTTGAGCATGTTCAACAAATTAAGAAAAGTACATATTAAAAAATAAGGAAAATATGTAAATAATTGTAGATGTGACCTTCATTCACATTGTATGAAGGTGTTTCTTGTGTATTTGATTGTTAATTGCTGAACTAATGGTGAGATAAGCGCCAATATATTCTGGTATTGTCATTATTTTCAATGTTGTACAAAAATTACTATCCAGTCATCACTGACTGGTTAATAAAGAAGCTGAGGGGCGTATGACTGGGCAAAGAAGACAGTAGGCTCAAATGGCAATAAGAAAGTGATTTAGGTACAGAACTTTGGACTGACCAAGATAGATAATAGAATACTTTCTCCAAGATTTCCAAATATAAGTGGACTAGACATTTCATTTTGTTTTGTTTTTTTTGTTGTTGTTTGTTTTGTTTTGTTCTTTTGGTTTTTCAAGACAGGGTTTCTCCATGTACCCTTGGCTATAGTGGACTCAATTTTTAGACCAGGCTGGCCTCAAACTCACAGAGATCCACCTGCCTCTGCCTCCCCAAGTGCTGGGATTACAGACATGTGCCACCACTCCTGGCTTGGACTGGATATTTTGAATGTAATTCTTACATGATAGTTTTCATAATTGTTCTTATTGTATATAGTTTATTGATGTTAGAGAAAATGCCATTTCTTGAACTAAAAGGGGGATATGTAGAGGTGACCTTCATTTACATTGTAGTAAGGTGTGTCTCTGTATATACAATTGTTAGTTGCTGAACGGCTAACATATTCTGGTATTGCCATTGCTATTGATGAATTTCCTTTCTCAATGTTGTGTAAACATTATTCCTCAGTTATCTCTGATTAGTTAATAAAGAAGCTGAAGAGCCTATGACTAGGCAGAGAAGACAGTGAGACTTCTATCCCCAGTGTGTGTGTGATTTTCAGGGAGGGGGGGCAAGAAGAAGGAGGAGGAAGAGAAGGAGGAGGAAAGGAGAGGAAGAAGGTCACTGGGCCATGAGGACAAAGATGGAACAGGCACAACTGGAAGAAGACTTGGTGGCAAGTAGATGGGACACATGGCTGGGAAGTAACCAGGATAGTATAGACTGTTTAGAATAGGCCAATATCTGCCCAGTTACAGTTATTTAAAGCTTATTATAAATGTAACAGGTCCCTCTCTCATTATTTGGAAGCTAGAGGAAGAGTAGAAATAACTTTTAAATCAACAAATAATGTCTCAGCTAATTAAGCCCATCAACACAAAATAGAAACTAGGCAAAGAAACCCAAACAACATATTGTCCCAGGATTTTTCAGGTGTATTCAAGAATGATAAATGTCATGGGTTTCTTATGAATCCTCTTTACATTTTAAATATCTATTGGGGTTTACTATCTTATCTTGAAATGTAGTAGTTTGTATATCTCTAGGATATTAGGCCTGAGAAGTCTGTTTAATTTCAGCACACAGTTATCCATGGTGTTTTGTTGTTGTTACTGCTGCTGCTGCTATTGTTGCTGTTGTTGTTTTATCTCCTTTCCCATAACAACAACCCTACATAGAAGTTGGGGAGATGGGTCAGAGTCTAGCTCTTCAGAATCCATGTAGTGCTGGCTGGTCATGGAGCCTCCCTGAAATCTCAGTCTCAAAATGTGCAAATGTGAGGAGATACTTGGAACAAGATGGCTGTTAAGAAAAGCCCTCTCATGGATCTCTGTGTTTGACTAAGAGACCCTAGGTCAAAGGGTAAGGTGGAAGAATGACTTAGGAAGATTCCAGACATCAAACTTCAGGCCTCCTCATGCCTATACATATGCAAAACACACAAACACAAACCACTTACATATACACACACCTACACAAAAAAAGGTGTGGATCAGAAAATTTAATGATGGATTCTAGGGAAACCTTTAAAGAAGAATTGAAACCAAATCCTCCTTCAAAAGTTTATTTTTAAGAACAGAGAAAGGAACATTTGCTAATTCTATCTATGAGCACTATCTAACTCTATTAACAAAACCAGACAACATATTGTTCTAGTGGCTGTGATCAAATATTTTAACCAAAAGGCAACCTAGGGAAGAAAAGCCACAGTCTATTACTGTAGGAAAGTCAAGGCAAGAACTTAAGATATAACCCCAATAGATCTTTAAAATGTAAAGCAGAGAGAGAATAAGCTCATGGATGCTTGCTTGCTTGTGCTCATCTAGCACTTTTCTTTCTTATAGTTCAGGGGCCCCTGCCTAGGGAATAATAACACCCAGAATGGGCTGGGTTTTCCTGCATCAATCACAATCAAGACAATCCCCCATAGACAAGCTTACAGGTCAAGATGATCTGGGTAATTTCTCAACTGAAGCTTTGTTTTCCAGGTCATTTTAGGCAATGTCAACTTGATAGTTAAGCTAAGCAGCACACACATCAACAATAGAGCAGTAACTAAGACAACCATTACAGACACAAGGACTTCAAGGAGAAATAACAGCCTGGAAGCAGTGCTGAAGAACCAGGTGTCTACCTCAAACCCCTGAGCCTGGACTTTTACCACACAGCATATAAAAAAGTCATTTCCAGTGGACTCAGAAACAGATGTAAAGCAAAACTGCAAAGCTCGTGGGAAGCAGCCAGGACTCTTGGCAGGTTTAGACTAGGCAATGAGTACTGAGCTAATACACCAGCAATCAAGAAAAGAAAAGACATCCAGGCATGTTGGGTCTTATAAAAATTTGAGCCTCTTGTGATTGAAAGGGTACACAGCTGAGCATGGTGGTACGTGCATGTAATCTTAGCGTTTGGGAGGTAGAAGCAGGAGCACCAGGAGTTCAAGGGCAGCTTGGGCTGCTTCATAAAACAAACAAATAATACTATTAAAAAATGAAAGGTGATGTGTAGAATATTGGGAGAAGACACTTGGAAGACATCTATTCAACAAAAGACTCATGTCTGTGATCTATAGAGTACTCTTATAGATCAATAATAGAGAGGAAGTAATAGAGAGGCAAAGAAATTAGGAGAGATATTTCTCCATAGAACATATTCAATGGCTAATCTGCTCATTAAAAAACCATTGACTATGGGGAAATGCAAATAAAAAGCACAATGAAATCGTCTCTTCAGACACATCATGATAATGAGAATAAAAAGATGGCTAGATATAGATATTGTTGATACTGTAAAGAAATTAAAACATTCACGTTTGCTTGTACAGAGGTAAAATACTTTATAAGGCTTAGATGACATTTGGTCATTCTTCAAAAAATGAAACATAAAGTTGACATCTGACTTAGTAGTTTGACTTCTTGGTCAAGAAAGATAAAAACATGTACGTCTTGACTTCCCAGTCAAGAAAGATGAAAATGCATAAGTCCCATATGTGATAGGAACGCAAGAATTCATGCTGAATTATTCATAATTGCCATAAGGAGGAAACAAAATCAAAATAGTAAGCGCTCACCCATTGATTGATAGTGTGCGTGTAGGCTGGGGCTCTGTGGCAGAACAGTGCAGTCCTGGTTTACACTCAGTGAGTTGCTGCCACTTTGGAGTTGAGGGAAATGGGTGAATGTGAGGGGCTAGCATTTAGAAGGTATCAGTCCTGTGATGCTGCTATGCTCCTGAATAGCTAAGGGTCACATCCTATGATTCTATAAATAGTGATTTCATAATGTCACCTTCAGAAGGTCAGTGTTAAGGTTTGTGGATTTCAGTTCAGTTAGGAAAGAAAGACCAACAATGGCTCTTTGAAGGGCACAATGGCAGGTAAGCAAGTGTGCCCTAGGCTTGCTGTGCCATCAGGAGATGGCTTTCCTTCTGTTGGGGACAGCCAATGCCTCTATAGAGATATTCAAGTCCTTACACAGTGCGAGAAGGCAGTGACTTGGCCTCTGGCAGAGGAATGCACAGGCTTCACTCCAGACTGAAAAACCAGGGTTCACACAGCTAGAAATGAAGGTTGCAGCCCAGCAAAGCTGAGCTGGAGCCTAGGCTCAGCCACTGCTCCCATATTGTGGTCTAGCTGTCAAACCCAATACAATCTCTCTCTCTCTCTCTCTCTCTCTCTCTCTCTCTCTCTCTCTCTCTCTCTCTTATTTTTCCTACTGGAGCCGTTGGATTGAATTTCTATCATTTGTCAGAAAAAAATCTGGAATAATACATACATTTAAAGAGAAACAGTACTCAAAGTGGATTGCCCTATTATGACTTGAGAATCTGGTGCATATTACATGGCGATGAGTGAAAGCAAAGATAGAGGGTGTACTGTTGCTGTAGCATTGGCCAGAAAGTTGTTAATGGAGAATTTAAGCTCAAATCCTTCCTAGGATGACTCTGAAGCTGAAGGGAAACAGTGATAGGATCAAAGCTCTAAATGTTTAGGAAGAATTCGTGCATCACCAGACTGATGGCTAGGAACAGCCTGCCCTTGTCTATCCTCGGCTTTAATTTGCCTCACAACCCCCTCCAACAGAGATGCTGGGTTCCTCTGTAGCCACAGGGAAGAGTTGGCTTGAACCCTCCCCACCCCACACACACACAAGCACTGTGTACTTCTATTCAGCTTTCTGAGAACTAGACAGTGACTTCCCACAGACTCTTTCTTCACTAAATGTCTCTCTCTCTCTCTCTCTCTCTCTCTCTCTCTCTCTCTCTTTGCAAATTTTAAATGTTATCCAGATAATTTTGCTATTAATTAATTTAGTTTATCTGATAAAATAATTCTGGGACTGAACAAACATAGAAAGGGCCATTGTTATCAAATTTGCTGCCAATGTATTGTTTATTAAATGGATCTGTGTGAGGTGATTTAAATTTTTCCTTATACAATAGTGTATTTCCTGCTATGTAAGTGTAATCAATTTTAAAGATGAACACAATTAAATGAAGTTTTAATACCCCTAACATCTAAAAGGAATTTAGAACACATTCTATTCACTGGGTTCATTTTCCGTATTACATCTTCCTGCCCATAAAAAAAAACACACACACAAAAAAAACAAAAAAAACAAAATAAAACAAACAAACAAACAAAAAAACAAACAACCTGCAAGAGAGGAATGAATCAGCTTCATTGACAGATAAAAATGCATATGCTATACAGCTGTGGAGCCAGTGGGATCCAGAGCAAGTGGTCGCCAAGAAGCCATAGATTCACAGATACAGACACATCACAGAAGCAGAGCAGGCACCTGCTAAAACTGTAACAAGCATTAGGAATTCTATAAGTCAAGATTCACAGATATCTTAATTAACCAAACTCCCAACCTAACTTGTAGAAAGATATCATTATGAGTTCTTGAGTCCAAGGGAGCCATTGAGAGAGGATGGGAGAGTCTAGGCCTGGGCCATGTGGGATTACAGGGCCCCAGGAAAACAGCAGAGAGTTCCCTATATGAACAGCAGATAGACTAAAAAATACAAAAATCCCTTTACTTTGTAAAAGCAAAATAGACTGTAATTTGGGGTAAGTATATAATTTTCTTTTGGAATACATATTTGAGAGCTAGGTTTGGGGATTACACATCTTTAAATCTCCCAAAAGCATGCATCAAGAGTTCAGGATAACATTGGCTATGTGAAAACCTGCCTAAAAAAAAAAAAAAAGTCAAGAAGAAAAACAAAGGGAAGGGGGAAGATCGTCACAAATATTTGAACATCTATTTTGCTTAGGCATAGGTACACATGAGATGGTTCATCGAATAAAGACTCAACAACCACAAATCCCGAGACCCACAGGTGGAAGGAGAGAACTAAATTCCAAAGGTTGATCTATGACCTCCACATGTGCACCTTGGAGCATGAGCACCCCCACCTAGCACGCGCGTGCGCACACACACACACACACACACACACACACACACACACACACACTACATAACCTCATGCCCTGGAACATGCTCAGCTGCCCTGGGCTATAAGTTGTCTTCTAACCTCCACTACTAGGCCACCACTCCACCTGTGTTCACTAAATTTGATACTCCAGGAACATCCAGCTCCATTCCCAGGCCACTGCTCCACCCGTGTTCACCTAGCTTTCTACTCCAAGAACACCCAGGCTCACTGCACCAGGAACATCCAGCATAAGGCTTTCCACTGGATGCCTGATACACCAGGAGCATTCAGGGACAACTAGATGGCTAAAGGCCAGCATAAGAACACAATCAACAAGAGCCAGGGCAATATGGCACTTCAGAGCACAGCTATCCAACTACAACAAGCCCTAAATAGTCTAACATAACAAAAACACAAGAAAATGACCTTAAATCCAACCTTACAAAGATGATAGAGGCCTTTAAAGAGGAAACGATAAATACCTTTAAAAAATACAGGAAAACACAATCAAACAGGTAGAGGTCTTTAAGGAGGAAACAAATAAATCCCTTAGGGAAATACAGGAAAATACAATTAAATAAGTGAAGGAAATGAATAAAACTGTTCAAGACCTGGAGACGAAATTAGAAACAATAAAGAAAACACAAACTGAGGGAATCCTGGAGATGAAAAACCTAGGGAAGGGAACAGTAACTCTAGCATCACCAACAGATTACAAGAGATAGAATCTTAGGTGTACAAGATACAATAAAAAAGAAATGTTAAACTTCTAAAAATTCAGACAAAAAACATCCAGGAAATTTGGGATGCTATTAAAAGACCTAAGGAGAAGAGTCCCAGGTCTAAGGGCCAGAAAAATATTTTCAACAAAATCATAGAAGAAAATTTCCCTGACCTAAAGAAAGATATGCCTATAAACATACAAGAAGCTTACAGAACACCACTTAGGTTGGATGAGGAAAAAAAATCTTCCTGCTACATAATAATCAAAACATTAAATGTACATAACAAAGAAAGATTAAACACCGCAAGGAATAAAAGCCAATTAACATACAAAGGCAGACCTATCAGAATTACACCAGACTTCCCAACAGAGACTCTAAAGGCTAGAAGGTCCTGGACAGATGTCCTACAGTCCCTAAGAGACCACAGATGCCAACCTAGACTACTCTACCCAATAAAACAAAATATTGCAAGGAAAAATCGAATTTAAACAATATCTATCCACAAAGACAGCCCTACAGAAAATAATACAAGGAAAAATGCAATGCAAAGAGGTCATCTATACCTAAGAAAGCACAGGAAATAAATAATTACACAGCAGCAAAAACAAAAGAAGAAAAGCACACACAAACACACACATACTGACACCACACACATAAAAATCACAGGAATTAACAATCATTGTCATTAATAGCTTGCAACATCCATGGACTCATTTTCCCCGTAAAAAGACAGAGACTAACAGAATGGATGAGAAAATAAGATTCATCATTCTGCTCCATACAAAAAACACACCTCAGCAACAAAGATAGACATTGCCTCAGAGTATAGGGCTGATAAAAGGTTTTCTAAGCAAATGGACCCAAGAAGCAAGTTAGAGTAGCCATTCTAATAGCTAATAAAACAGACTTCCAGGCAAAATTAATCAAAAGAGATAAGGAAGGACACTTCATACTCATCAAAGAGAAAAATCCACCACCATGACATTATCAATTCTGAACATCTATGTCCCAAATGCAAGGACACCCACATTTGTAAAAGACATATTACTAAATCTTCAATAGCATGTTGAACCCTATGTATTACTAGTGGGAAACTTCAACATCCAGTCTCACCAATGGACAAGTCATTGAGACAGAAACTAAACAGCCACAGACGTGCAGCTTGTTCAATGTTTGGGCCCCATAACAAGGAGCTGTCCATAAATTTTGGGAATTCCTTGTTTTTAATAGCTGAGTAGTATTCCATAGTGTATATGTACCACAGTTTCTTTATCCATTCTTCTACTGAGGGACATTTAGGCTGTTTATTGAGCTAGAAATGATCATAATGAGTGAGTTAACCCAGAAGCAGAAAGAATCAAATGGTATAAACTCACTTATATCTGCATACTAGTCCAAGGGGCATGTCCCATGAAAGCCTTCACTTGCCAGGAAACTGGGACAGAGGGGAGGACATCCTATTGGGACTCTAGATGAGAGAAGCATGGAAGAATAGCAAAGTAGAAGGATCCAGAGGATCCCAGAAACCTACAAGAAGAACATTATGATAGGCAGATTTGGGCCCAGGGGTCCCGCTCAAACTAAGGCACCAGCCAAGGACAATACAGGTGTTAAACTTTAAACCCCTATCCAGATCTAGCCAATGGACAGAACATTCTCCACAGTTGAGTGGAGAGTGGGGTATGACTTTCACACGTACTCTGGTGCCTCACATTTGACCATGTCCCCTGGATGGGGAGACCTGGTGGCACTCAGAGGAAGGAGAGCAGCCTACCAAGAAGAGACTTGATACCCTATGAGCGTATACAAGGGGAGGAAATCCCCCTCAGGAACAGTCATAGGGGAGGGGAGTAAGGGGAAAATGGGAGGGAGGGAATAATGGGAGGATACAAAGGATGAGATAACCATTGAGATGTAACAAGAATAAATGAATAAAAAAATTTTAAAAAAGAAACCAAAAACCAAAAAACAAGGAGCTGTCTCTGAGTCTGGATCCTCTTCCTCTAGGTGGGCTGCCTTGTCACACCTGAGTCACAACTGTTGTGACCTGAGGTCCCAGGTTAGGCTGCTACCCCTTGGGAGCCTCTTTTTCTCTGAGAAGAAGGAAGTGGGATGGAGTGAGAGGCTATGAGAGTGGGACTAGGAGGAGAGGAGGAAGGAGGCTGGGATCAGGCTGTAAAATGATTAAATAATGATAAAAATAAAAACTTGTTCCAAGAAGCACAGCCTCAGCAATCTCTTGCAGCATGCCACAGACAGTGCTTTGCTACCTTGGGGAGTTCTGTACTATTTTTTGACTGAAGTCTAGTGAATATTGAGGCTTTACCAACTGTTGTAGAACTGATCATTTGATAGAGCAGTCTACTGGCCAATTTGAGTCCATCTTTAACACACAATTTATAATATACACATGGTTGGAGATTTTTATGTATTAAAATAGATTTATATTTGATACTTTTGGGGCGACCACAATACATTCATTCACACGGGGACCTCTAATAGTATGCTGACTGTGTGGAGACCTCCATGCAGACCCATACCACATTAAGAAATTAGTCCCTTCCCATGGCTCAGAGAGAATTGTCCTAAATATTAGTGGGAAGGACACTGAGCACCCCAGAAACCTCTGACCTGGTCTGTGGGATGGAACACATGATCTCTTGTCATAATGCGAGATCTTCAGAAGCCAGGCTGCCTTGATGCTAGCTAAATCATGGAGTCATTCGGCCTGTTCACTGGGGTGCTTCTGGTCAGTGATTTGTAAAGAATCCCTACATGTATGGGTCTCCACGTTTCTTTCCCAGCACTGCAGACTACCTCAGCTCCCCTGCCATTCCACAAGGTAAACATGGCTACTCCTACAGTGAAGCACAAAGACTTCCAGAGTGTGCCAAGAATAACAATCATAGATTGGAACAGAATTTGTTGGAGTACAACACGCACAGGTAGGAGGGTGGAGACATTCAGAGTGCTTTAGTATGGGGTGAGCCTCATAATGACTGCCATTCTTCAGCCCTAAGGTCAACTGGTACAACAAAAAAGAACAAGAGATGGCAGTTAGCATAGTCTTATCTCTACTGTGCCCCTGAAACTTAGGAAGCAGGAAAGCTGGTTACGGGCAGGGCAGGCAGCTGTGGATCACAGCTGGGTGTTGGGGAAGATGGAAAGATGGCTAATGATGCCTGCTTGGGGATGCTTCACAAGCAACAATTTCTTGAGCAGGAGCCACCTTGGCTCTGAGGAGCTGCCTGCAGCCTTCGCTCTAACCAAATACTTGCTAACAAGACAGCTATTTCAACTTCCCTGTAACATCAAATGTCTCGTCAAAATTGGCACAAGGACATACTGGGAAGACGTTATTTATTCGAATTTGAGAGATAACACACAGAGATCCAGGAATGTTCCAGGCCTTTGAGGAAAGGCTTTCCTGCTTCACAAGGTTGGTTCTCACCACAGCATGTCAGAACTGTGTCACTGGAGACAGCTGAGAAATAGTGTCACAGGATTCAGAGTCGCTTACTGCTCTTGTGAAATGAAGTGTTTAGAGTCAGAGAACAACAGAAAGTTACAAACAACACACTTTCACATACTTGGGTGGGAGCAGGGTGTAGGCAGATTTCAGGGAATCAGGAGCACCTGCTGTGGGTTTTAGACACTGCTTAAGAAAAGTTTTAGCTTTGGGTTGGTAGAGGCCAGCTGTCAAACATGTGGACAGTGAGCGGCTATGAGGATGACTAAAGATAGCATAAGAAGATTTGGCTCAAGATCGGCAACATCCCAACTTTCTACAATCATAAGTTTCTTGTCAGACAGTTAGCCTTGTAGCATCATTAACAGTGTGGATGGCTTTTTCCTAGGACTTCAATTCACAGAGGGTGATAGGATGTACTGTCACCAAAAATATCAATACAGTGGATTATTTCCCCACAGGTCCCCTGATGAAGATTGTTATAGGAAATTTTTAGGTTATTTACTTACACTAATTAGTGAACAAAAGCAGCATGTCAGCGGTGGGTTTAGCTGGATCTCTACACATATGCTCATGGTCTAGAAGTTCCTGCTCTTTAAAGCATCCTCAGTGAGTACTAATCATGTCCTTTGTTTATGCATTTATTTTTAAGTGTGTGTGTGTGTGTGTGTGTGTGTGTGTGTGTGTGTGTACATAGGCATGTGCAGGTACTGTGAGTGCAGGTACTTATGGAAGCCAGAAGAGGGCGTCAGATTCCCTGGCCTAGGGTTGCACATGGTTGTGAGCCATCTAACTTGGGTTCTAGGAAATGATCTTGGGTGCTCTGCAAGAGCAGCAAGCACTAAGCTGTCTCTCTAGCCCCCAATGGACATGTCTTAGTCTCCAACATTGGCTCAATTTTTTTTCCGGCCCCTCACAGCATCTCATGCTTTTCTCTGCCACCAAACACATCCCTTTATGTCATAAATTATTGATGAAGAACAACTATACATTACTCTTTAGGCATATTGCATACACTCAATTAATCTTTAAGAGAAATTATTATTTAAATCTATTTTATTTTTCCACAGCAGAAGCAGTGAGACGCCTCATTACTAGGTGAGTGTGTCGCTGGAGTGACACCATGTAACTTTATCTTCCCCTATGGGACGAAGAAATTGGAGTATATTAAGCACACCCAATATAGGTCATGCATTTTGAAAGATGTCTGTTATAGGTCTATATTATAAAGACATCCTTGGGGCTGATACTGAGTTCATGTTCTTGACTGGAGAAGCCAGGGTCCTGGGGAGGAATCAGTATGCAGGCAAGCTGGCATGACTGCTTCTCAAATAGCATTTCAGCTAAAGAGACTTAGGATTGTGTTGACATGACTAAATATCATTGAATGTCATTGTGCGCATTTAAAAAATGTATGGGGAAAAGTTGCTCTTAGGTTTCTTACATAACAGCGTGAGTGGCAGCCATGATGAGAGACTGCCAGACTGGTTTCAACATTGAGGTTTCAAATCTAATTTAATAAAAATGAAATCTCAACCATTTCCCCGAAATAGCTGCTGCCGAAGCTGTCTCGAAGTATACTACCCATCCACTCATTCTTGCAGAAATCATGGTAACAACACACTTTTACCTTAATATTTTGTTTGTGCAGTTAAAAGTTATCTAAATGAGGTTTGACTTCCTTTGCAAAAACATGCTATGTGGAAGGATGGAGACTTAAGTTTGCAAAGGAGCTTGTGTTAGAAGACATGATACCACCCAGGCCCAGATCTTAGGCTCTGAATTGGCAGACCCTCAAATCTATATTAACTGCAAACAGTTGGGACACATGAAAGAGGTAGCCCTGTTGATCCAAAGGTGCAGAATCTGCATGGCACAGAGCAACAACAGGATAACCAGGAAGAGTCCCAGTGACAATCCAGTATTGATGGTGTCACAGAAGCAAGAAACCAATGACTTCATTTGCAAGTGAAGATGTTTGGACAGAGGCCTATACTGTGGGACATACTACAGCCTCTCCGATGTGTGTGTGTCTGTGTGTGTGTGTGTGTGTGTGTGTGTGTGTGTGTGTGTGTGTTATTGAGGGGGAGAGGTTGCTAGGTCAAAGGGAGAATATGAGGGAAGTAGAGATAGGCAGGCCTGGGGTGTGTGGGGCACTGCTGGAGAGACTGAAGTCTGGCATGTCTGGATAGCCAACTGAGCTCTATCCATTTTGATGGACTCCCTTTCTCATCAGGGTCCCTTTTCTGAACCCTAGAAACTCCAAAGAGCATCACAGAGCCCTCAGGGAATATTACAGGCCTGACCCTTTCCTGATAAGAAACCTGTTCGGCAAGTACTTGGGGATTCCTGGAAGTACCTCACCCTATGCTAAGAAAATCCAAGCCTCCAGCAAATGACCTTTAATCATGCCTAGAAGTTTTCCCACCACCCATAGGATAATTAAGTACTGTGTTTTTCTTGTGATTGGACCCCGAGCCACTAAATGTAAATGAGGTACTGTACACTACATGTAGATCAAGTATCCTGGCATCCCTGGCCCTAGCAAATCAGACACATTAACACACAAACCCCTCCCCACTGCCCAAGGTTTATAAATAAAGGTTGGCTGGCTGGCTTCTGGGTGGTCAAGTCATTCCTCCACCGTGACTGCAGCTCCATTTATTCTGGGAAAGAATTGCCGCTGGACAACAAGGCAGCAATGATGGAGCTGCCATGACAGCCTATGAAGCCCACCCTCTCACAGCAAAATTGGTGCTCACTGGCAGTGAAGCACCCACCAGGCCTTTGTCTCACGAGACCTGTATCTTACCAGGCCTGCATCTCACAGATGTTAGTATCTTCTTCCATGCTTAGCACAGCAGCTTAACACAGAGCTGTAACACTTTTGGTATCATCATGGGTTTGTGGAGCTCCCATGTCTCCACTGTTGTCTGATACCACCCATTTCATTCCAAAAGAGTTAAACTATAAAACTCAGTGGAGAATCATTTCCACCACCCCCAGTGACAACAGGAGTGCAGCAAGCAGTGCCTGGACCGGCCCTCCAGAACAGAAGCCAGGCTACCGACCAGACACTGAATGACAGCCACGTATGATGTGAAATTCACCAAGAATCAATAAAATGTTTTAAAACTTATGTTAACATTAAATTTAAATCTTGAGCACATTTATCTTTGTGAAACTCTATTTTACTACAATTGTAAATGTTAATTCTTTAAGGCCAGTGCTATAACAATTATTTTTAAATGTTATATCAATACATAAATGTATTAAAAATGGTAGGTGCCTGCTTTAAAACAAACAAACATGAAATTGGTTTAATTCACTTAGCAAACATCATGAAACAGTTCTCTGAGAATGGCGGCCCTATAAATTGTTCCAGCTCTTCTTCTGTCAGTGGACACCTTTGCTATGCTGCTTTACCTTGAGGGACCTAAAGAGGCAGCATTTACATACATCAGTCAGATGGGTACCCATAACCCAAAGACATTATTCTCACTCTAGCTTGGTGATCCAATGAATTTATCAAATAACTTAAGGGTCTGTGGGTGTCTGACAGGTAGCTACATCACCCACCCCAGTATGGGTTATAGCTCACAAAACATGCAATTCTAGAGTCTCAATCTCAGTGGGATTTACATATTTTTCCTCTTACATACTCTATCTAGTACCCTAGCATTTCATGAACAGTGGGGGCGGGGGCTGGGCAAACATTGTAGCTGGAATCTCACACACCAGTCTAGTGGCCCTAGCCACTATCAGCATCTCCATTAGCGCTGCTGTAGACTTATCCTTGTACTGTTTTGCTCAGCTGCTGCCTTGACTGTTGGCCAAGGTATTCTGTCAGCCACCACAGTAGCTATGCTTTACAGCTGTGCCTGCTTATAGTTCTTCTGCAGGAAAATAAGCCCATTCAACAGGCTGACTCCACACCTGGAGTGATTTCACTCCCTGGAGGTGTACACAATTTGTCCACCTGAGCTGTCTTGGGATTTCTCCTGTTTTCTTGGGTTTTGTTTGTTTGGTTGGTTGGTTGGTTTTGGTATTTTATTTCTTCTGTTATGTCTTTGAATGTCTCTCAAGGTGACTGTGGACATATTCTCCAGTTACAGCTCCATAGTCACACTCTGAGGTTGACTGATCTAAGGGCACAGCCTGAATGGATTGAGCAGAAACCTAGCTGGCTGCCCCAGTGGGTTGTTCCTGCACACACACTTGGGCAGGACTGAACTGGACTAAGCAGAACTGGAAGAAGCCTAGCCAGCTGCCCCAACCCAGGGAGCCATTTCTGCACTCTTGGGAGGCACTGAACAGGCCTGAATGGATTGGATCCTAGATCCGACCGAAGCCTACCCACCGTCACAAGCCAGCAGAGGTTCCGTCACTCTAGGGTGGACTGAGCATGGTCCCCCAAAGCCCTATGTACTAGGGAAGGGTTTTCAAAGCCCAGCCAAAGGCAGGATAACCAGCTACACCTGCACTACCTTGAACTGATTCTTGGGCTGCAGAGCACCAGCACCAGCCTCTGCTGACCCAGTGTGGAGCCCAGGGAGCGGAGCAAAGTCCCCTGGAACTGAAACCAGGTCACCTACCTGATCCAGGGAAGGGTTCCCTGATCCCCATAGGTGAGGGTTCTCGACCTATAGACACTCACCAATGAACTGCTCTCAACAACCAGTGAAGGACACCAGAAACTACCTCCCAACATCAGACAGCAAGATGACTAAAGGCCAGTGTAAAAACACAAACAACAAAGAACAAAACAATATGGCATCTCCAGAATTGAATTGAAGACCCAGAAATAAATCCATACACATATGGACACTTAATTTTTGACAATGAAGCCAAATCTATTCAATGGAAAAAGGATAGCATCTTCAACAAACTGTGAGGGTCTAACTGGATGTCTACGTGTAGAAAGATGCAAGTAGACCAATATTTATCATTATGGAAAAAACTCAAGTCCAAGTGGATTAAAGACCTCAACATAAAATCAGAGACACCAAATTTGTTAGAAGAAAAACTGAGGAAGAACCTGGAACTCACTGGCACAGGAGCCAACTTCTTGAACAAAACACCAACAGCCCAGGCTCTAAAGTCAACAATTAATAAATGGAACCTCATGAGGCTGAGAAGCTTCTATAAGGCAGAAGACACTGTCAACAGAACAAAGTGGCAGCCTACAGATGGGTAAAAAATCTTCCCCAACCCTACATCTGACAAAGGACTAATGTCCAAAATATATAAAGAGCTCAAGAGATTAAACACCACCTAACCAAATAACCCAATTAAGAAATGGGGCTGAGAATTAAACAGGGAATTCTCAACAGAGGAATATCAAATGGCTGAGAAACACTTAAAGAAGTGTTCAACGTGCTTAGTCATCAGAGAAATGCAAATCAAAATGACTCTGAGATTCCATCTTACACCCATCAGAATGGCTAAGATAAAAAACCTCAAGCGACACCACATGCTGGCGAGGATGTAGAGAAGGGAAACACTCC
Organism: Acomys russatus; assembly: GCF_903995435.1. Taxonomy (NCBI): domain Eukaryota; kingdom Metazoa; phylum Chordata; class Mammalia; order Rodentia; family Muridae; genus Acomys; species Acomys russatus. Next base: position 17,427,475 of record NC_067151.1, read on the forward strand.
TTCATTGTTGGTGGGAATTCAAACTTGTACAACAATTCTGTAAATCAATCTGGTGCTATCTCAGAATACTGGGAATAGGGCTACCTCAAGACTCAGCTATTTCACTCCTTGAAATATACCCAAAAGATGCTCCACTATACAACAAGGACATTTGCTCAACCATGTTCATAACAGCCTTATTTGTAATAGCCAAAATCTGGAAACTACCTAGTTGTCCCTCAGTCAAAGAATGGATAAAGAAACTGTTGTACATTTACACTATAAAATACTACTCAATTATTAAAAACAAGGAAATCTTGAAATTAGCAGGCAAATGGATAGAACTAGAAATGATCATCATGAGTTAGTTGACTCAGACCCAGAAAGAGGCACATGATATATACTCACTTATAACTGCACACTAGCACAACAGGGATGTCCCCTGAAAGTCTTCACTTAGTAGGAGATTGGGATAGATGCTGGGACTTCCTTCTGGGACTCCAGGTGAGAGAATGGGGAGATAGAAGGATCCAGAGGGTCCTAGAAACCTACAAGAAGACCATCAAGGCTGGTGGATCTGGACCCAGGGGTTCTGCTCAAACTATTGTACCAACCAAGGACAATGTATGCAGTAAACCTAGAAGCCCTACTCAGATCTAGCCAATCGACAACACACTCGCCACAGTTGGATGGAGAGTGGGGACTGACTCTGACATGAACTCTGGTGCCCCCTATTTGACCACTTCCCCTTGGTGGGGAGACCTGGTGACACTCAGAGGAAGGGTAAGGAGGCTACCAGGATGCCACCTAATAGGCTGTGATCAAATGGTAGGGGACGAGGTCCCCTTCTGTCACAGACCTAGGGGAGGGGAAAAGGGTGAAAGGGAGGGAGGGGGAATGGGAAGATACAAACAATTGAGATGTAATATGAATAAATTACTTTAAAAAAAGAGAGAGAGAAAGAAACTGCACTAGCAAAAAAAAAAAAAAAAAAAAAAAAAAAAAAAAAAAAAGACATAATGCACACCCCTAATTCATTCAATACTGTGTTTATTTCCCTTGTTTCTGGGAGTATTTCAATGTTTTCTCATCAAGACCACCCTCAGCTTGCAGTCTGCTAACTTAACCAAAAACAGTGGGCTGTATTCCTCTCCATGCCTCCATGGCTGAAAGGGAATTTTTGCTTCCTTCTGGTTCTCTCAGAGTCTGTCCCCTGGATCCCAGGTGCTGCCAAGGGCATTGGTTTGCAGTTCTCTTTGTTGCACCCAGAGTGGAACCCATAGTGCCCTCACTACCACGTGCTTCAGTGAGAGTTTGAGGTTTCAAGTCAGAGCTTAATGTATTTTAGCTTGGGACTTCTGAAAATAAAAATTCTTTTTTTTTTTTTTTTTAACTTTTAATGGCTTTTAAAATGAAGAGTTCCTAAAAGGAATGTTCATAGCTTCCATCATTGCCTCAGTCCTGAAAAGGAGACTCTCGGAATCATCAAAGTGTTGGGCTTTTAAAATCATGTCATAGAAGGGGGTACTAGGAAACAGGTGCACAATGTCACCAGCTCTTAAGCACATGAATTGTTATGCGGAAGCTTTTGGATGCCAAATAAAGCATGAGATGCTGATTGAGCGGCACAGTTTCCTTGCAAGATCGAAACATCTCTGAGTTGGGCACGGTGGCACACACCGTTAATCTCAGCACTCAGGAGGCAGAGGCAAAAGAATCTATAAGTTGCCCAGCTTGGGCGACATAGTGAGTTCAAGACCCATATTGGTTGTATAGTCAGACTTGATTAAAAACAACAACACAAGGCCTTCCGTGAGAAGCAGGGCAGAGCCACACCTTTGCCTCCCTCCTTCCGACAAAGTGCTTCACACTTTTAGGCCTCAGTTTACTTTACTTTTAAGGGGGGGGAGCAATCTTAAAGGTTAGACAAAATGATTTCCATCAGGAACCCCTAGAAAGCAAATGTAAAGACAGCCCGGTGCCGAGCCTGCTGGCCAGCACAGTCACAGCAGCTGGAGCCCTTTTCTGTATCCTTGCTGGATTCGCACTGGCTGCAGGGGCAGAGTACTGAAAATCTCTCAAATAAAATGCAAGAAAGTGGTCCAAAGAGCTCCTAAGAGATGGCACCGAATGCTGTGGGCACGGAGACTTGGAGGTGCTAATTCTTAGGAGTCTAAGGAAAATCTTGCAACCTGAAAACTGAAGAAAGTGTGGGGTGGAAAAGTGATTTCACACACACACACACACACACACACACACACACACACACACACACAAACAAAAACAAAAAACAAAAAAAAAACTCCAGCATGGTGTGTGCATTTTGGAGCCCACAGCCATGGCAAGACACAGCTCCAGGTGCCACACCTGGAGCTGACAGTGCATGCTCCAGGCAATTTCAGGACAGATCAGAAACCATATGCAGTGGGAAATGGCTAACAAAGAAGTGTGCACGTTCACTCTGTCTCCACACCTCACTGTTGAAGAGTTGCCCAGCTTTAAGAGAATTAGAATAGAATTTGACAAACTCAGCGACTTCCACTCCTGCCTGAGGCAGAGGCAGGCAGACTTCTGTTAATGTGAGGCCAATCTGATCTATATAGTGAGTTCCAGGACACTGTCTCCAATGTCCAGGACATTGTCTCCAAAAAAAAAAAAAATCATTATATTATTTTATAAAACACAATCAGGTAAAATGTGGATGAATCTGTACATGCAGTTTTTTGCATGAATGTTTTTACATTAGATACTTTTCATTCCTGATATTGGACAGTGATGTCACTTACATTATCGTTAATTGCATTATCTACCTACCCCCAACAAGAGAAATTTGTCCAAAACTACTTCATTTGAACTAATTTTTCAATTGCAGTGTTTCTACAGTTAAGTTCTTGCCTCCTAAGAAGTAACCCTGGTCTTGGTTCCCTGGAGAGTTGGCCTCACTTTCACAGTGACTCTTCTCAAGAGTCCTGAGTCTGGGTGACTGATGATCACATGTGGAGAAAGTGTTTACACAGGGAAAAATTATCTGTCCTAAACAAATTGAGCATGATGCAAGATACTGGGAGGAAGAAGAGGAGTACAGGGAGCTGAAGGGTGGCACCTGGAGCTGCGTCTTGCCATGGCGGTGGGCTTCAGAATGCACACACCATGCTGGAGTTGTGTGTGTGTGTGTGTGTGTGTGTGTGTGTGTGTGTGTGACACATCCATCCATGTGTGTATATATATGTATGTGTATATATATGTATGTGTGTGTGTGTGTGTGTGTGTGTGTGTGTGTGTATATATATATATATATATATATATATATATATCTGCAAACACACCTCACCAGAAACTTGATGCCCCATATGCCACCCAAAATTGAGGGTCACTTTTATATTGAAAGAACAAGAAACAAGGGTCGTGGGACTCTAAAGTGACACCATAGTCTCACCTGGGCTTGTAGCACACACAGAGTCAGGATGCACAGAAGACAGGTTTCCCTCCTGCCCAGCCTTATGATACTTTTAAATTACTTGAGCTTTTTCAGCACCTGGCATTTCTACGGGTGTGTTGTTTGGCTCAGTAGCAGATGGCTAATATGTATATAAAAATTATATAGCTGAATACAGTCCTGGTATGATAAAGGCAAGACACCACTGTAAAAATTAGCTTTTAGATAAAACATAACTTTAAGTACTGTGAATAACTGTGAAAACTGGATTTTGAGAAAGACTAAGACATGGAGGTTGGAGTGAGTTAATTTCAGACTGATGTACAGAGAACAGAGCAGCCAGTGTGACCTCACTGGTTGCCATCCATCAGAATAGCCATGGAAATCAGAAGCAAACCTCTGTCATGTTTCAAATGTCCCTTTTCTCATCACAAACATAATGTGAATTTTTACTAGCTATATAAATAACTGAGTTTGTAAAGATTTTTGAAGCTAAATTCTAAGGGATAGAAGCATCCTCTTGAATAAACTGCAGCTATGAGTCCACGGGCTTTTCTTATAACTTGTGGAAAATAATCTTTTTACTTGCAAGGTTTATGTGAGTTCTGGTAAGGTATTTGAACTATTGCAATATCTCTTGTTGCTAGAAAAAATATGCGTTAAAATGATACAGTTTCTCTAAATAGTTACTATTTAAAACCTTAACTTTTCAATGTATTTGTTTCCCGAACCAACGTGTTCAAAATTAGTATGTTACAGCTATACTCCTTAACAGCTAAGGTCCCCTTAAACAGAGTCTGTTGAAAGTCCTGTAAGCAGGGGCAGCTTGCGCACTGTGGCTTTCAGAGGTCAAGGGAGAACAGAACAGAGCGAAACCTAGCGCAGCAGAAGAGGGCAGCGAGAACAACCCCAGAAGCCGCACTCCGGCACTCCGAGGAAGATGGCTGTTTCCTTTGCTCTTTATGCCCTATAAATACCTCCTGCATTTAGTAAAGCTGAATTCTTGCTGGAAGCCAGCCTTCGCCCTGTTCAATTCTTCCCCCGTCCTTGAAGGCCAGAGATGTCTAAGATGTGAAAAGAGGTTTCAGTCCTCGCAAATGTTTTGTTAATAAAGAGCATGCAAAAATGAAGGCTGGAACTGTCCCGGAAGGAAGGAAAATCCCTAGTGTGATTGGTGAGAAGCCATGCTTTACAAGGGCCTAAGGGGATCAAGGGGCAGGGTATGCACCCCCTAAAAATGGGGGTGGCTCCAGTAGCCGGCTTCTCCTCGACCCATGTGGCAAGAAAACCGCATCTCAGGGCTCCTAGAAGCTACCAGCAGTTCATCACTAACTCTATTTATTTCAAGGCCAAAGGACACATTTCCTGTTTAAACCATGTGTGTGTCTCTGAGGGCAAGAGACTTGTTTCAGAAACACAGAGCCAGCCACTCCACTCAACATTCGAAAGCCAGAAGGTAGAGTGATGGAGAAGAGCAATAATTCAGAACAAACATGGGATTCTCCCCCTGTGAACTCAGAGGACCCTGTTGCTTTGATCTCATCTCAGTTGTGCAAAGAGGAGAAGAAAGTGGGAACCTTCAGGTAGGCCTCGGTGGGCATGGTTTCAGCGTCGGGTCACCCTTTAGCATCTCAGTGGGGTGATGCTGTTTTCCCTAATTTAGATTAACGGCAGTGTGATCTAAAACAGAGCATTAAGATGAGACCATATCGACTTCTTCATGAGAGAAAATGGCACTAGGAAAATACAGATTATCCAGACAGACTTGCCCAGGGACAAGGGTGCCAAGGCCAAGCAATTTAGCTATGGTTGCCTCAACTTTAGGGGCAAAAAATTTATTTTTAACTCAGCGCTTCCAAGGGATGGGTCAGTGGCCAGGAGCAAAAGAGCCCAAAGACCCATAAATACCATGACCTACTTTTTCTAGCTAGATCTCTCCTCTTAAAATTTCCAGAGCCTTCCAAGATAGGGCAACCTCCTGGGGACCAAGCATTCAGAGTTTGAGCTTACCGGGAGTGGTCTACTTTGAAGTGGTGCCTTCTGTGCTGTGTTCTGTCCTCTGCAGAAAGTAGCTACATTGTTTCTTACATGCCAACCTTCAGACAAGTCTCGCCTCCATCACTAGGCTCTATTTTTCTAAGGAAGAAATGGAGCCGCAGATCCTTGGACTTCCTTATCAAAGTTCAGATAACTGGTCCTCACTGCTGTCCCATTTATGACCTGTGCTTGCCTAGTATCACAGCTGAGCACGCAGGCATGACGCCTCTTCCTGTTAGAAGCTACTGGCCTTCACTTGATTGACAATAAGGTGCTGTTACCACTTGCTAACAGTTCTCACTAGACCTGGAAGCATTTAAAAAAATTTTTTTTTTTTACCATTTCCATCATGCAAAATATGTGAGTTCTCAAGGAGCAGACACAGTGCCTAGTCAGGGGACAGACACAGTACCTAGTCAGTAGTAACTAGTCAGGGAGCAGATACAGTACCTAGTCAGGGGGCAGACACAGTACCTAGTCAGTAGTAACTAGTCAGGGAACAGACACAGAACCTAGTCAGGGGGCAGACACAGTACCTAGTCATGGGGCAGACACAGTACCTAGTGAGGGGACAGACAGTACCTAGACAATTGAAAACACAGGAACATGATGTCGGAGTAGATAGAGGACCCCTTTCTTCAAGTCTTAGAAAAAAACAGCATGTAGATTTAGAAGAGGGATCAATCAATGTTATTATCAGCAAAGTAGAAAGAGGTTTTGTTATCAAGCACACTGAAATTTGGAATGAATTAGGAAAATCAGAGAGAATGCACCTACAATTAGATTGTCAAGAGATCTACAGCAGGAACTGTTCTGGAGGAAGGGAATCGGAGAAAGGGAGGGTCTAGGATCACAGTGTGCTCAGAGCCATGTGACACACAGGAGGGTGCTGGGGGGGGGGTGGGGTGGGGGATAATTGGCTTTGGCTTTAAAAGGCTAATGGACTGAACAACCAACCCCCCCCAATGGTAGTTTTGCTGACTAGCAGAGATTCCCTTACTGATTAAAGCCTGGTACATGTGGCCTAGGATAAGAAGGGACAAGGTTAGCACACTGCAAGTTAACATACTGCAGGTTAGCACACTGCAGATTAGCACACTGCAGGTTAACACACCGCAGGTTAACACACTGCCGCTTAGCACACTGCAGATTAGCACACTGCAGGTTAGCACACTGCAGGTTAGCACACTGCAGATTAGCACACTACAGGCTAACACACTGCAGGTTAATACACTGCAGATTAACACACTGCAGGTCAATACAGTGCAGATTAGCATACTGCAGGTTAGCACACTGCAGATTAGCACACTGCAGATTAGCACACTGCAGGTTAACACACTGCAGGTTAACACACTGCAGGTCAATACAGTGCAGATTAGCATACTGCAGGTTAGCACACTGCAGATTAGCACACTGCAGGTTAGCACACTGCAGGTTAACACACTGCAGATTAGCACACTGCAGGCTAACACACTGCAGGTTAGCACACTGCAGATTAACATACTGCAGGTTAATATACTACATGTTTATACACTGCAGGTTAACATACTATAGATTAACACACTGCAGGCTGATTCACTGCAGGTTAGCATACTATAGGTTAACACACTGCATATGAATATACTGAAGGTTAACATATTGTAGGTTAGCATACTGCAGATAAATACATTGCAGGTTAACACACTACAGGCTAACACGCTGCAGGTTAATACACTCCTGGTTAGCATGCTGCTAGTTAACACACTGCATGTTAATATACTTCATCTTAATTCACTGTAGGTCATATAGCCCAGTGTTAAAATATTGTAGGACTGGGCTGGGGAGATAGCATGAATGGTAAAGTTTGATGCCACGTAAAAGGCTAGGTGTGGAATTGGAAAGGCTGAGACAGGAGGATTCCTAGAGCTCACTGACCTGTCAGCCCAGCATAATGGTGGAGCTGCAGCTCATGTGAGAGAACATGTGTCACAAAACGAGGTGCACAGTTCTCGAGGATTGACACCCACTTCCACCTCTGGCTTCCACCCTCATTCATACACATGTGCACACAGGCATCCACATATGCACCAGTGAATAATTAAGCAAACACAATAGACATTGGTTTCAAGTTTCCAATAAAACTAAACAAAATCAACCCTCCATCCTAGAAACCCATCTGCAGTGGTGCTGCCATGGAGCTGAAGTAATCAGCAGAAACGCTGACACTTCCAGCTGGGCTCAGACTCTCAGAGCCATCCTGCCTATGCTCCTTCTAGAAAAGAACCACCAAGGCATGGAGGTGGAGCTTCACAGTCACCTGACAGCCAGAAGATGATTGGCACCCCTGTTTCAGAAAGCTGTGCATTCCAGAAAGGAAGATGAGAGAGCTGAGAAAGGGAACTGCCTGTAAGAAGCCTGATTTGAAGCCACACCTCTAATGGGAAACAAGCCTGTCTTGAGCTGTCACCGGAAGTCTTAGGGACAGACCTGGCAGCATCCCCTGCTTTCATGAGGGCTGCAAACTTAGCTTTGAAAAGATGCATTTCCACCATAGGCCGTAATAACAAGATTCCCAGGATGGAGACTGAATCTGGGATGAGCTGGGGCTGCTGTTGGCTTTCCTCTCTGTTTTTCTCACTCAGACCATACCTTATCAGAAAACCTCCAGAAACTTGTACTGGAACCATCAACTGTCCATTGGGACTAAGGTAAAGCTCACATGACAAAGTAAGTATGCATAAGTAATTACTCTGGATCATGGATCTAAGTACCAAATTATGAAAGTCAAGATTATACCTAAAGCATCCAAGTCTTAGAATGCTTTTTTAAAAGAAAGTAAGAAAGAAAGAAAGAAAGAAAGAAAGAAAAGAGCAGAAAAGAAAGCTTAGGCTTGCTCATGCTGACAAAACTTCTGACCCACAAAGGTCATGAGGAGAATCTTAGTGGCTGCTGGGGAGAAAGGTCAGTTCTCTTCAGGGTGTGGCCACCGGAAGCTTGCCCTTGCTTCAGAAGACTGTACCACACCCACACACATACAAGACAGCAGGAAGGACTCGGTGGGTGGGGAAGGGGGGAGCTAGAAGGAAAAGGGGGTGGAGAGGAAAAGAGAGGAAGGGGACTTGATTTGATTCAAACACATTGTATGTAGGTAAAATTATTAAATAAAATGATTTAATTCATGAAGAATATAAGGATTTATCGTATTTCCCTTTTAGGAAAATACTCACGCAATAACAGAGGTACATGGGGAAACTGGGGAACCACTCTTTGTTCTCCAAGCTCATGTTTTTCATTATTTCTGCTGCAGAGGGCTGCATTTCTTATTATAATAACTGGTTTTCATTTTGTTTTTCACTTCCCTATTTGTTTGGAGACAGGATACCATGATTGACTTGAAATTCTCGATGCAGCCAAGGATGACTTTGATCTTCCTGCCTCCACTTTCCAAGTCTAGGGAGACAAGTCCACAGGAGACAACTGGCTGTCTTGGCGGTTCAGTTGTGTGGCGCCCACATTTGCCTCTGGCTCAGCTGTGGTGTCACCATAGTTACAGAGTTAGGTTCCAGTACCTGGACTTTTCTGCTCTGTGCACACTCCCCTGTACAGCACGCTTGCAGCTCACAAACTACCACTGGTGTGACTGGCAGCTTTGCTTTTTAGGACAGGGCTGCTCATTCCTGTTTAACCTCATCTTTGATGTTGAAAATAGGTAGAGTGTGGCCTGCTTCTTTTCCCCACCCAGCACTGTATCAGACCTGTACCTGGGAGGGATTTTTGGTCTGGATCCATCTAATGCCTGATGTAAAGGCCAAGGCTAAAGGCAGTGATCCATAGCAACCTTCCAAAAGCCCCTGCAGGAAAGAAGTGTCATCCCATCCACACATTTCCTCAGACACGCGTGAGAACATCCCAGTGTATGATAGTAACTCAATAAGCTTGTTTCTAGATTGTGTTTTGATTCTGTTTTAATCAGGAAGCGTGCTGGGCTCTCGCAGGTGCAATGGCTGCTTTCTCTCAATGCCGTGACCAAATAAGTGATGGGAAACTACTTAAGGAAGGAAAGGGGCTTGAGGGGCAATTGTCACCATGGAGAAGGAGCAGGGTGCAAGCCCGAGACTGAGGCTCACATCTGGGTGCATCTCCTGCTGGTCCTGCTGGCTAGCCTTTCTCCTTCTATTTGTTTCTTTCAGTCCAGATTCTGTAGGTCTCTTTGGTTTTTGAAGACCTTATCTAACTATTCTGCCTTATCTGGCTATAGAATCATATCTATCTGTAAAACCTATGATGTATATTCTTGTAATATAAATAGACTAGTAATTGATGTGACCATGATTTGATCAACTAACAATTAACTTGTATAACTTACTTACCCTAAACAGCCTGCAATCACACTTTCAAAGGATTGGAGGTGAGCCTTGTATTCTGCTTGAGTTGTATGGGTACAGTACCTCAGAGTAGAAATATGTATAATGTGTGTGAAGAAAATCTTGCCAATGAGTGGCTGCTGCCCTTATGCTGGGTGGGTCACCTTCCCTCGGTTAAAGCTCTCGGAAAACGCCCTCAGGGATATGTCCAGAGACTCACTGACGCCCCCTAAGAGCTTCTTAGTCAAGTCAGGTTGACAGTGAACATGACGCACAATGCTGACAAGGTGTGAAGGGAAGCTGCTAGTCTAGATAGAACAAGAAAGTCACATTTACATTCCAAAACGCTGGCTTACAAAAATAGGCTTTGGGGTGGAAAAAATTTTTTTTAAATATTTGAAAACAGCATGTGGGAAGCCTGTGTGGAAAGGCCATGTGTCAATGAATCAGAGCAACTCTGACGACTAGTTTGTCAACAAAACAATGAGAAGAATAATTCTTTATCCTTACTCACAATCCCAACGCCTGTGGCGGTCTCCACCCCCACCCCCAGCGCCTCAGTGTCTGCAGCACATTGTGGTGACCGGTGACCGTGTGTGCAATGTCAGCTGAGCACTGCAGCTCCTCCATCCTGCTCAGCTGACGTTACTTAATCCTAGGTTAGTGACTCAGTTTCCCTGCAGCCCAGGTTTCACTCTTTGATTTGAAGAGGCAGATAGTTTTGGGTGCTCCATGCCAGGTAACTCACTCAGCGCTGTGACAGGTTGCCTGATGCAGACAATTTGAGAGGAAGGAAGGTTGATTCCACTCACAGAGCCAGAATGTTCTGTCTGCGAGGATGGCCCGTTGCAGAGCCACTCATGTGACAAGGACAGCTGGAGGGAGTACGTGCTCTTCAGTTCCTCCATAAAAGGCATTGACAATAACAAGGGCATCACGAGTGTGCCTTGTTTAGAAGAAAATTCCATAACATTGCATTCTTAGACTGCTTTTTTCTTTAACAAAGAAAAACCTGGCTTAAATAACTAAGAGCTGAGATTGACAACTATTAATATTTCCTGTTTGGATGAGGAAACTTATTAACATTATAGATCTAGAGAAGAGGTAAGAGCTTGAGAAAATATATATACCTCTCTTGACCTCAAGCTCTGCTCAGTTTGTTTTCATTTTCCTAATTAATATAGGAGAGCTTAGAACATCCTTGTACCAAACAGAGAGAGAAGCCACCTCCTTCAAAGGCCCTTCACTAGGAAATGAAGACAGGGCAGAAAAAAAATTCTATTAATTCTGTCATTAATATATTTAGAAACCCTGCTATCAGAGTGAAATTCCAATCACCAATTATACCAGAAGGCTATATCTGTGTACGTAAGATATGGTATGAACCCAGTAGTCCAATAACGGTGTTTGGAAAACTGTCTGGAGTTAATCTTCCTACAGCACTGAGTGTCCTGAAAGCATATAAGCTCACCCAAACAGGATGTATGTAATTTCTCTTTAAATGCTCCCCTCCAGTCTCATTTCTTAGCTCCACGATGCACAGCAGGCTGCAAGCTCCAGCTTGCTCTGGGCCCTGACTGCAGCGAGGTCAGCAGCAGCCCTTGAAAACAGCAGCGCTTATCTTTCCCCCTCACACCGGCATGGTTTTCCTCTCACTTGCTGTGGTTGCAAAATCAAACTGGAGCGCTAAAGGAAGCCATCAGACATTCCCCATCTGAGCCTGCCTTCTGTGGCCCTCCCTGAAAACCCTCGGCTCTTTAATCACAGCAAAGAGCAGCGAGCAGCGGGAGGTCAGCCTTTGCACCCTCTCCTCTGTGCAGCTCCCATCTCCAACGGATGTGCTTATCTTGTGGAACCACACAGGAACTCCTCGCCCAAGCTCCACTGGGGAGAAACCGTGGAAGCCATTTTCCACAGCACATCCTCTAATGACCTCATTTGCATACTTGGACGCAGATCTCATCACTGACATCACGTCAAATGGTTGCGCGGTTAGAAATTGACCATGTTTTCACCTGCGGGGTGGAGTTCAGTTGGTAGAGTGCTTGCCTAGAGTACAAGATGCCCTGGCTTTGGTTTGTCCCCAGCACTACATAAAACTGGGCATGGTGGCACATAGCTCTAATCCCACTACTCAGGATGAAGAGGCCAGGGGACCAGGAGTTCACAATCACCCTTGGCTACACACTGAATTTAAGATTTGTCTAGGATTTCTGTCTCAAAAAGTAAATAAATAAAGTGGGATAAAGAAAGAAATGAAAGCAAAACAAAACAAACAAACAAAAAGAATTAAACGTGCTTTATTCTTTTTCTACTCCATTTTTAAATTGTAACAAAGTAAACAAAACTGTAACAGCATGCCTATTCTTCTGTAATTGCAGATCAATTGTTGGATGCTCTAAGCTGCTACACCACAATTCACACGCATAAGTTCTTAGTGTCATGAAATATTATTTTCCCTTATCATCATTATTGGATATACATTTGACAGCAAAGGTGATATAAGTTTGTCAAAACAAGTTAACAGAAGCTAAAATACTAACCTTTATAAAGATCTCTAAAATGCATCTATGTGGTAATAACCGACTGAGTAATATTCTTGTAATATGTTGCACTGTCTATTTGTCTGCCTCTGTAGTGTACTCAAATATATGTTAAGTGGTTTTTTTTTTTTTTGCATTTATTTTCCATTTTAATTCTGACAATAAGTGCAGAGGGAGGTGAAGTCTCATTATCCCTAGAGTGGCTAGGGAACATCCCAGCACTACCCAAAGGATTGCAGAGAAAGAGACAATAAATGCCTGAGGTGGGCCTGGAACCCACCATATTAAAATTCAGCCCAGCATCCTCCTGCCATGGTGGACCGTGTGGTTGACCTCTCCTAAGGTCAATGCAGGATTGAAAGTGAAGTCAGGTACTTGAATATTCAGATGAGTAATTGATCTTCCAGGCCCATCTAGAGGCACCTTCATTTCCCAGCATCCCTAGTGCTGAAGGTCCTTTAGAGGACACACTGGATCTGTGGAAGGAGAAGGAACCTATTGCTATCTTGGCACCAGTGAGCAGCCAATGTCTGCTGAACGAATACATTACAGCTCCATGGAGCTATGCACTCAAAAGAACCCTTGATTCACATTCAAATGCCTGGCACATTTGTGACTCCTGCTTGTGTGACTCTTCCCGAGTCTCATGCTTCCCAAGACACAGCTGTGTGACACCATGGCACGTGTGCGTGTGTGTGTGTGTGTGTGTGTGTGTGTGTCCAGGGTCTCATTCTTGTTGGTAGATGCTGATACACACACTATACATCGCTGTTAGGTCTCTCTCTCTCTCTCTCTCTCTCTCTCTCTCTCTCTCTCTCTCTCTCTCTCTCTCTCACACACACACACACACACACACACACACACACACATACACACACACAACTCCAAACCTACCTTTGTTCGGTGGTTACAGAGAGAAACAGCACCTGCCTGCAAGGGAAAACTGATAGAAAACCATGACATTCTAGAATTCATTCAGTAATCATTAACAAGTTTGCAAAATTGCTTCTGTATTTGGAATGGCTCAAGTGAGAAGATTAAACACATTTTACGGAGACCGTTGGATAGGATTTCCACCTAATGAATCAGAGACTCTATTGCCTGACAGACGCTCTATAGAGACAGTAGGGACAAATTCCTTATTCCTGGGAACAAGGCAAGCATCTAAGTCACACCTAGAAAACTCCAGGAACCTGGCTAAAAGTTCTATCTTAATTTATGCAAGGAGAAGCACCAGAAGGTTGATCATGGGCCATCCGTCCATATGTGGCCAAAGTAGCATCACCTTTTGACCCCAGAGTTCATGGTGCTTTCACCCCTTGGCACACATGCAAAGACCAGCGCACACACCTCAGTTTTCTAATTGCTAATTGCATTTAGACAAGCAGCAAGCAGATTTTTGAGTGCTAGCCTCCTAGGAGATGTCAAGCCTATTGCCCCACGGCATGGAGAATAATCAGGGGTTAGATCGTTTTGATAACCACTTATCCAAGCGTGATGTAATTGCTTGGAATTTTCAGTTCTAAATATCAGCTCCACTGCAGGAAGGGGAAAAAAAATCTTTAAGTGGCAAGCGGCCCCTACATGATTCAGAGATGTGAAGTTCGGTTTCTCTGCTGAGCATTGCCTTCCTCTTGCGAGACAGCCAGGCCCTTGAAGAAGAGTGTCTAGCAGCTACTGCCTGTATTTACAGAAAATACATTTTTGGAGAGTGTAGGCCAGCAAGGTAAGGAACTCAATAGCTGGGTTCTGTGACCACACTAAGCAGGGATTAATGAAAGTCCCAGACCCTTCACAATCAAACAAAACCAGGGAACTATTCTTTGGACATCCAAAAGAAGCATCTGCAAGCTTCAGGCCTTTTACAAAGAGCACAAGGCAGGAAGTGGAGGGAGGCACCAGAGGGTTCCCTGTGCTTCCTTTCGCCCAGCTTGCCCAACACTGAACATTCCGAAGATTCCTTCCTAATTGCATCCAGAAGAATCAGTCCGTAGTATACGTTTGTCAAGCTAGTATTTTCTTTTTCTGATTAAAAGCGCTATTTGGTCCTGCCTGTGCTCAGGAGTCATATCAGCCAGCGCTTTGTTCACGTGTTCACTCTGGTACAAAGTGTCCGTCATGACATAAGCAGGATAGAGGATGAGTCTTGGCGCCCCAAGTTATTTACCACTGCAGTCTCACTATGTAGACCCTGGTGCCCTGGAATTCCCTACATAGATCAGATTTCTTTTAAACTGAAGTTAGGTAAATCTCTATAAAATAATAGTGAATTCTCAAGTCCCACACACTTTTACCAGCTAGTATTCATGTGGGGTTTACACATCTATACTTACAGTCAAAACCTTGTAAGTCATGTATAATCCATGTGCTTCCTTCAAGGAACATAGGCTAGTAATGTCTGAGGCTGGAATCCTTTGATGCTCCAGATCGTTGGTCTGATGGCATAGTGTAAGGACTGCCAGGGTTTCTGTGTGCTTACAGTTTCCTTCTAAGGATTTACATGCCCATGCTGCTGTGTTTGTGGTGCCAGGTCACTGCTGTGTGAGGACAAGCAGAGCAAGGGCATGGACGCTGTGCAAAGTTCTGTACATGAGCATCTGCATCAGGACCACCCAGTTATGCGATGCATGGCGGAACCATGGAGCCCAACATTCCTCAGCTGACAGGAAATGACCACTAACGCACCAAATGCTGTGGGTATGTCCCATGTACAGACTCACAGGGATGCTTACCATAGACTAACATTGACAGGATGGTCTGGAAAAGCCAAACACTACAGTAAGCGAAAACTAAACAGTAGGTGTCAGGGCCTGAGGACATGAAGATCAAGACAGGTTTGTAGAATCTGAATACAATTCTTTAATGTTCTTGTTTTAGTAACAGATACATGACTGTGTACATTTACCAGATATCTATAAAATAGTCACCAAAAAGGGTGAATTTTGAAACTTGTAAATTATATATTTTAAAGATAAGAGACCTGAATCACATTACCAAGTTTTCTAATACATTAAATTACCTAGATAACTATATGCTGTAATAATTTTATATTATTAAATCTACGTATTTCATAGCCTCCTGTTAAGTAAAACCAGAAAATTCAGGGCTGGACAAATGACCCTATGGTTAAGAGTGCTTGCTGCTCTTGCAGAGGACCTGGGTTCAGTTCCCACCGATATCTCACAGTTGCCTGTAGCTCCAGTACCATGGCATCTGACACCCTTCGCTGACCTCTACAGACATCTGTACACTCAAGATACGTACAAAATCATACAGGCACATACTCATAAAATAAAAAATATATAAATAAAATCTATAATTTTTTAGATACTAAAAAATTCTTTTTGGTGTTTTAACCAAAATTTTTGTTCTTTTTTAAGGTAAGAAGGAGAATTCTCACTAGCCTTAAGTCTTACTAGTGATTATAAAACAACGTAAATGCTAATGCATCTCTCATTAAACACAACTTTTGCAGAATACAAACTGTTTTCCAACACGTACCATGTCCCTGGCCTGAGTGGATCAGCATTGACATCCCATGGCGACTTTCTGATGGGCTGCTTTTCAACACCCTTTGTGCTTGTACCACTGTAGAATAGTTTTTTAGGTTTTCTCCACATATTTTCCAGAATGATCCTACACCATGGTTCTTCATCCTGATGTCCAAAGAGTAATAAAAATGTTTGCTCATAATGATTAAAACCACATTTATGGGCTGCGTAATGAAAAGGTCTCTAGACAATACTGAAGTCTCTCCTTTATTAAAACAAGGATACAGGCAGAGACTTTGTGTGGCTTTAGCCTAAACCTTAACTAAACATGTCCCTCTCTGGGTCTGACACAAATAGCTCTTCTAACCAACAGCCTTCCTATTTTAACTCCTTACCAAGTACTTCAGTGTTATAGACAGTCTATAATGTAAAATCACTCAAACAAACCAAACTCAAATGCAAAGGATGTTTAGCTAAAAGTTGAAAGGCAGAGTTTAATGAGATCCCATTTCCCGTAAGAGCAGGGTCACTTTCTCACAAAGGCAGCTGAACAGCAACAAAGCAGGAACCTAATCTCTTTTCCTCATAATGAAAAGCCAAGTAGTTGAGATCTGAGTCGCAGGGCCTCCCCTCACTTATAGTAAATTAGCAAAACCCGGGTTCCCTGGAAGATCAGTAAGTACTTGTGTGTGTGTGTGTGTGTGTGTGTGTGTGTGTGTGTAGGCATATACACATGTGAGTACAAGTGGCCTCGGAGGTCAGAAGGCATTCTGTCCCCTGGAAGTTGTGAGCTGCCCAATGTGGGTGCTGCCAATGCAATCCACATCCTCCTCAAGAGCAGCTGAACCATCTCTCCAGCCTACATTTCTTATTTTTTAAAAAAGAAACACCTATGTTGTCAGATAGAAGTATCTTCATAAATGTCTATTAGGTAAACTGCAACATTTACAGTTAAAATTGTATGGGTTTTGCTGTAAGAAGATCCTGGTGGAACAACCTCACCATTAGCTTGATGCCATCACTCTGCTGCCCACACCTTTCCCTGCTGGCCTAACACATCCTTTTTAACAAGCATGCCCATTCTATTGGTTCTGTTGCTCTAGAGAACCCTGACTAATTCACTGCTAAACAATAAAGTCCTTACATTTTCTTTTAATTTCTCTCAGCATATACTGGCATCTTTACTTGATATTGAATATTAATATAATTTATGCTCTCAAATTATTATCATAAAGTTCACCATTTATATTGTGCAGGGCCAATTTCAAATGCAAACGAATCACTCTCAATCTCCTGAAAGGAGTCCACCATGACAGTGAAGGGCCTGACCTTGTATATCAGGCCACATTTGTTGGGCATACAGCCACGAAGTGTTGGCATTACAGCTTGGTAATCTAGCCATGCGAATTCAGGTTACATACACCTAGCCTCAGCTGTTTCATCCGCAAGGCAGAACTGATCTTAGCATCATCACAGGGATGCTATAAAAACAAAATTAGGTGTGAGGTATTTTTTAGTACGTGTCAGGAAACTTCTGAGCACATGATGGTAATGATAACTAGTACATTTAAGCCTGTGGACAACAAGGGTCCCACCATTTCAGAGACTAGAAAACGAAGTCTCCCTGGTTGAATTTTAATACTTCTCAGGGCAACTAAGAAATAAAATGGAATCACTAATAGTAGATCACATGGCTCGTTGAGCAGGTGCAGTCATTGGAGGTGAAGACAGATACGCTCAGTGCCATGTTCCAGGTTGACTCCTTGTCCTTTGATCTTCAGTATTGACCAGGAGAACACCTCACAATGTTAACATCACCTACTTCTAGTTCTCCTTTAAGCCACAAAGTCACTCTTCTCAGGGACATGTTTTATTGACTATTCTTGCCAAGAGCTAATTGAGTGTGCGATGACCTCCAGCAATGATGAGATCTACTTTAATTAAATTATCCAAAATGGCTCTTTTGGAGAAATGACAATTCAAAGCTTTTAGAAAGAAAAGGAATGGAGAAATGACAATTCAAATTCTTTAACAGGAAGAGGATGGTTCAGTGGTTAAGAACATTCATTGCTCTTGCAAAGGACCTGGGTTCAGTTCCCAGCACCACATGCAGCTCACAACTGCCTGTAACTTCAGTTCTAATGAATATAGCTCCCTCTTCTGACCCCTGTGGGCACTGCACAAACACGGCAACCACAACTGCACTAGAGCATACAGACATACACATAGTTAAAATAATATTCTTTAGAAGACAAGAAGGAGCTTTAGGCCAGTATGTCCTGAGCCAAGGTGCTGCCCTTGAACACACAGTACCATTGCTCTGTACCTAAGACAACAGCATTAAATTTTTTTCTAGAATTTTCTACTGAAATTTGGATTAAATATTGGAAGTAAGCCACCTCCACTCTTTCAGATTGCCTGCTTTTTACAATATAGATGTAGTATGTTTTGGCGAGTTTAGAAAACTACACACCTATTTAGGCCATGGTGAACTAAAACAAGAGTCACAGAAACATTGAAAGGTGAATACTTTATGTCGAAAAAGGAACCAATTATCTTCAAAGTGTTTTAAAAACGGGTACAGAATACCAAATAAAAAGTATCAAATAAATTGTGCATGAGGCTGGGTAAGGATCAAACCCAGCCCATGGTGCTGTCTAAGAAACGCTTAACTACTGAGCTATGCCACCATCTCTTCAAAGGATTTTTATAATTAACTTTATCTGTAATGTTTTATTCTAAATCAGTGGTTCTTAATCCTTTTGTGGATCAAATGACCTTTTCATAGGGGTTGCCTAAGACCATTGGAAAACACAGATATTTGCATTACTATTCATAACAGTAGCAAAATTACAATTATCAAGTAGCAATGAAATAATTTCATGGTTGGGGACCAGCACAACATGAGGATGTATTGAAGGGTCCCAGCATTAGGAAGGTTGAGAATCACCGGTCTAAATACAACACTACACAATCTTCAAGGCCGTGATGTCTTTGTATATTTGAAAGACTATAGTTGACATTGTATAATCTAGCTAATGTTGGTTTTATTTTTTCATTCATAAGCAAAATTGTAAGCTTTGAAATGAAAAGAACGAGGGTAGATGTGGTTTTACTGTGCTCAAAACAGTAGACTATGCAGTTAGCACCCAATAAGTTTAAACTTAAAATATATTTCCAAACCTGTGAAAAATAGACAGAGGAGATCGCAAAATAGAGAAAGTGCTTGTTATGCAAGTACAAGGCCCTATGCTTGATCCCAGCTTCCATGTAAAAAGCTGGCATGGTGGCACATATCAGTTATCCCAGTGCAAAGAACAGGAGGCAGGAGGATCTCCTGATCTTGCTGGCCACCTAATTCAGTCAGAACAGTGGGGGAACAAGCTGGGTGGTGGTGGCTCATGTCTTTAATCCCAGCACTTTGGAGGCAGAAGCAGGCAGATCGCTGTGAGTTCGAGGCCAGCTTGGTCTATAAAGTGAGTCTAGGACCAGCCTGGTCTACAAAGCGAGTCTAGGACAGTCAAGGCTACACAGAGAAACCCTGTCTCAAAAAACAAAACAAAACAAAGAAACAGTAGGGAACAAAATGAAATGGAGACCCCCAACATCAACCCATGGCCTCCACACAAACATGCACATGCATATAAGAACACATGCTTACACACACAGGAATACACATACACAAATGCAAAATTTAGACTCAAATGATTTAAGTAAATATAATATTAGTGAAATAAGATAGTGTTGGTGTGTAATGCAGATGTTAGAAGGCTGTGAACAGAACTGGGCTTTGTGGGCTTAACTCGGATAATCCTATCAACACCTTCTCCCACTCTCAAAGTCCTAACATGTTTCCTTGTAAAAATGGAAATGCACTGTAACAGTTTCTTCCTGTGGCCACTGTAATGAATAACAAATTACTGTCTGGAAAAAGAGCCTGGGTGAGAGCAAGGGAAAGCTGGTCCCTCTGTGAGGTAGTGTGAGTATGGTGTGAGGGGATTGGGGGGGGGGGTTGCCTCACCACCTGTAGTCTGGAGAGCTAGCCCAAAGAATATGAAAGCAGGAGAACTAGCCCTGCCTGCCCCCAGTTGGCTGTAGCATTCAGGAGAGTAGGCCCTGTACCTTGTCTAAGCAACACGGAAGATCTGGCACTGATGGCAAAGGCGCTGGTAAGCCAGCACCAGGATGGGAGAGTGGGAAAGCTGGCATGGCTCCTCGCCGGCTGCAGCACTTGGGAGAGTGGCCCCCACACCTTGACTAGGCAGTATAGTGGAGCTCATTCTGGAGGCACAGGTGTGGGTGAGGCAAGTGCAGGAGAGCAGGAGAGCTGGCCCTGCCTCTTGTCTGTATCTGCACTGGGTGGGTTAAACTGGTCAGTGGTAGAAAGCTTTCCCTGGTTGTATGGATAAGGAAGAGCCCGATGCACTGACCAGCTCAGCTAGCATCCAGGCCCAGACCCAGGGCTCTGAGTTGGCCCACTTCGAAATCTGTATCATCTGCAAGTGATGGGGACGCATAAAAGGGTCAGTCCTGTTGTTCCTAAGCTTCAGGGTCTTCATGACATGGGACAACAAAAGGATAACTGGGAGGAGGCCCAATGAGGGCCCTATATTGATGATGTCACAAAAGCCAGAGATCTTGTATCAGACCAGTGACGTATTGCAATAAACGTTTGCAAGTAAAGATGTGTGGGCAGATGGATGTATGTGGGACACATTGTGACCCACTACAGCTTCCATGAGGATGTGTTTTCTATGCTTTCTTTTGTTTGTTTCTTTGTTTGTTATTTGGGAGTGTTGAAAGGGTGAAGGGCAGATATGAGGGAACAGGAAGATGAGCAGGACTGGGGTTCATGATGGGAAATTCATAAAGATCAATATGAAGTTTTTTTGTAATCTATGAATAAGTGGTTGCTTATTTCCAGCGTTAACTCCAATGTCCAAAATGTCATAAGAAAACGGTATTTAGATATAAATATAAACACATTAAATATGACTGGGTGGATTGCTGTGAGGTCAAGGCCAACCTGGTCTACAAATTGAGTCCAGGACAGCCAAGGTTACACAGAGAAAGCCTGTCTTAAAAAAGAATACTGATACCAAATTAAAATCCTGCCTACACTGAAAATTTTTACTTTTAGTGTGTAAGGATACACCTACTTTAATCACACTAATGATGAATGACTACCCTGGTGAGTAAGTAGTCCTAAATCTTCATAAAATTTCAACCCGCTTGACAGTGTGATCAGAAGTAGGAGCAGAGTGACTGTGGAGGCGGACAGCCTGGGTGGTGGGGAAGGGGCAGGCTGGAGTCAGCCTGAGGATGAGATGAAGATCTGCACCAGCCAGATGGTACTGTTCAGAAGGAGCGGAACCATCATAAGCCTCAGTTTCCAACACAGGACGACAGTATCAGACTACCACATGGAGATATTACAGCTTCCAACACAGGACAACGGTATCAGACGTACCAAATGGGGAGATATTACAGTTTCCAACACAGGACGACTGTATCAGATGTACCATATGGAGATATTGTAGAACCTAAAGGAAATAGCTTTAGGTTTTTCTGTTGTCTAAAAGCCAGAGATGCTGTGCAGGATGACTCACACCTGTAATACCAATAATCAGGATGCTGAGGCAGAAGGAATACTCTGAGTTCAAGGCCAACCTCAGATACATGTTGAGTTCCACAACAGCCTGGGCTACAGAGTGAAAACAAACAAACAAACAAAACAAATAACTGATG
The DNA here is from genome assembly GCF_903995435.1 of Acomys russatus. Taxonomy (NCBI): domain Eukaryota; kingdom Metazoa; phylum Chordata; class Mammalia; order Rodentia; family Muridae; genus Acomys; species Acomys russatus. The sequence goes on from NC_067151.1 coordinate 17,449,052, forward strand.
TCTCATCCAAGTCCATTTGGATCACTGTACCCAAATACTCTGGGCAAGGAAGATTATAAACAACAGAAATTCACACAAAGAATCACAAAAGAAAACATTCACAAACAATCAATACGAAGTCTCTTTAAATCTATGAATAAACTATTGCTTATTCCCAACATTAACTCCAATGTCCAAAAGGTCATTAGAAAATTGTCTTTAAAATATAAATATATATGCATATTAAAATGACTTACCACATTAAAATCCTGGCTACACTGAAAAAGTCCTTTTTAGTTTCTAAGTAAGTTTTGGTTTTCTAACAGTCTGAGATCAAGGAGATTTTAGACTGCAGCCAGGGCCTTTTTCCTAACATGCTAGCATGTCATTAAACACACACAGGAGACGGGAGCAGAAGACACTATATTGGGAATTCTGTAATTTTCTTTTCTTTTAAAAATGGAGAAATAAATATTAGAAGAGTGTGCTTTCATTCCCAGGTGTGGGATGTGGGGCTGCTTCACAGCAGCTGACTATGATTTGCCTCGTGCTCTAGCAGAGACATGATTTTGCCAGCTGCAGGTAGTCAGGTAGTTTCTGAGATTGTGTGATACATGGAATTCTTGGGACTTTTCAGAGGGTAGATAAATACTAGGGCCCAAAAAGGTGGGGTGGGTTGTTGGTTGGTTGTTGGTTGGATTCTGTTGGTTGCTGTTGGTCATGGTTTGTTAAGTAGTAGTATGCAAAGAATGAACAATAAGAAAAATATTAGATATCCTGACGGAGAAGACCCAACTTTCCCCAAGGAGAGTGATGCTCCTAATCAGCAGGAAGTAGTCAAACAACAACACCACCCCTTTTCCTACCCCTGACTTTATTCAGGGATCTCTTTTTCTTCCTCTCTATCCTTTTTACTCACATATCTAGTGGTAGGGAGTTGAAAGGGTAGAAAAAAAGTGGAGAAAGGTGGAAGAAAGAAGCACCCACAAAGTAGCAAATGTACAGGACACATCTGGGTCCCTCTGGAGTCCTGTTAGGAACACTGACTTCACTCTTTCATGGCCTAATCTCCTCCCAAACTCCTACTTCATGTGGGCCTCATCACAAAGAAAGCAAGATGCCACCATGATGCAGACATCTTTCCTCCATGTTTGAGATTATTGTATTCCTGACCCCAGACCCTCTAGGCTGCAAGGAAATGCAAACTCTGCAGGTACAGAAGATGATGAAAGAATGATCCTATTCCCTCCTCCTCTTTCCTCCTCGCCCTTCTCCTCTTCCTCCTCCTTTTCCTCTCCTTCCTCCTCATCCTTCTCCTCCTCCTGATCCTGCTTCTCCTCCTTCTTTCCTTCCTCCTCCTCTTCCTTCTCCTCCTCCTCTTCCTCTTCCTTCTCCTCCTTCTCCACCTCTTCCTCCTCTGCAAACTGACTGAGCTCACAGACTTTGTGGGGCTCCTGGATAAGCCTTAGAAATACAATGTCTTGTCAGACCCTGAGACAGGGTCTGGGGCACTGGGAGCTGAGGTTCTCCTCTATGGGGGTGGAGGGTGGGGTGCTCAACTCCTATGTACACAGCATCAGCCAGTGAGAGGGATGTCAGCTTCTTTCCAACCACCAGCTTCCAGACTCAGTGAGTGAAGGAGAATTGCAATCAGTCTCTCCACTAGGATCCAATTAGGAGGCAAAATCCTGTCAATTATTTAATCAGAAAGAATTCAGCTGAAGAAACGCTAATGCTGAATAAATCACTGTCACTAATGACCCGGAAAAGCCAGAAGAGAATTCTAAGGAGGCTCCCACAGTACTGCAGTTCAGTCTGTGAAGATGGAGGTGCACCTGGCTGGTGATGTCCTCTCTAATCTAAAAGAGAGGTTATAAGAAACTAGGATGCTTAGGAGGCAGAGGCAGAGGCGAGGGATGCCTGAGGCCTGGGGATAAGGCTGGCCTATCCTGGCCATCAATTGCTAATGGGTTTAAGACACCTGCCACTCAATAAGGAAGCACCACTGGGCTGACTCAGGAAGGAGACACTGCCAGGGAGAAGAGAAAAAAAATCAGGAAACAGAAATGGGAGGTTTCTCTTGCTCTCTTTCTCTCATCTCTCTCACCCCCACAGGTCACACTTATCCCACCTTCCACAGGAACACTTACCAGGAGCAACTGATGGAGCAAAATGAAGTTGGTTGAACTCCAGTCTCAGCATACTCCAGTGTGATGGGTGACAGAGAAAAGCAGAAGGCACACAAAGATGGCGACTGGAGAGAAAGGTGATAGCAGGGAGCATAAAGTGAGTCTGGATGCTGGCTACATCGTGGTTTTGTATAGAGTGAAACTTACATTGATTTCGAATCAAGTCGCAGGAAACTGGAAGGGGAGGTTCCATTGAGATCTACACCAGTAACTTGAGAAATCAAACAACATGCATGCTACACGACCAGATGTCAGTTGATTGAAGCTGCAAGAGGTTCAGCATAAGAATGCTAGGATGCTCATGGGAGTGCCGAGCGAGGACCAGGATTCTGAACAAGAGGAAGTGGAAAGGAGATAATTAAGTGGTGAGGGAGGCCGTGAGTCGCCTTTTGTTCCAGAGCCACTGACAGTAAATCACCAAGAAACAGTGAAAAGAAACCGTAAAGGTCTTCCAACTGGTAGATGATGTATCATCAAGAGACAAAAAGGGGCACAACATCAGAATCATTATCTAACACTGCAGAAGCAAGGCAAGGAGAAGATAACTCTCCACTGGACATCAAGAAAAAAGGAGGAAACAGGTTAGAAAAGCAAAAGCAGTGCGATACTTTGGATGAAGACAGAATGGAACATGAAATTTTCATTACCAAATGAGTAAATAAAGGATTATAGGACAATAACTGTACAGTGAGTGTGGATTCTCCCAGATTTTTTGGAGTTGTTTCTCATAATAAAATAGGGACGAGAGAACAAAAACACACACTGTTTATGCCCAAGAAGCTGTGTCTTCAATGCGGAAACTAGAGTTAGTGTTGTCAGCAAGAGAAACAAGAAATAGGTTTCAATCATCTAAATTAGCAGCTTCATGAGTTATGAGAGAAACTTTTTTAATGTGAGCAGAGATTCAGAACACTGTAGGTAAATACCCCCTTGCAAAAATAAATTAACAGCTCTTAGCACCCCCTCCACCATCTGCACATCTGCTAACACCCCCCCAAAATCTCAGTGTTAATTTTAACACAAGCAAACTTTGATGAGCATAAGTAAACCTTAGTGAGGTTCATTTCTTCAGGGATGTTTTTTTTTTAGAGAAAATATGAATTAGACCACCTGCTAGTTCTGCTTAATTTCGAGCCTCCTGGGAACCCTGAGTGGAAATCATCTTCACACAATCTGAGATTTAGAAAACCCTTTTTGTATAGAGAAATAAGCCTCTGGTCTAAACCAAAAGATAGTTGTATCAACAAAGATGTAACTATGAATACCACAGCTAGTATGGAGCTAGCCAGAGCAGTCTCAGGCCTGCAGTTTTATGATTCATACCTTGGATTTAGGACCCCTGCACCTTACAGTGACTCACTGCTCCATCAATAAACACTTTTGATGATAGTAGATTCTGGTGATTAGAATGGTTGGGTTTTTCCTTTAGGATTTTAGCACTAGATTCTGAAAGTACAACCTGCCTCCCTTGGAATGTAGAATTGCTGAATGAAGAAAATAAAGAACCCAGCGCTATTATAAATTGCTGTATTAGTAAATCCAGAACCTTCGAGGTGATAGGAGATGGTTGGTGGCCTGTCAGGCAGAAGCCAGAGCCCTGCTTGTTTACTTCTCATAGTTGGTTTTAATTTGTATTTCTTTTGTGGGCCTACCCAGGCCTTTTGATTTCATGCCACCCTGCTCACATCCCCCATCGTCCCTGACTTTACCTTCTTTCCTTTAGTTCCTTAATCGTGTGTAAACAGGAAGGTGGTAGCTGGCTTCCTGCTGGTTCCAGAGCATAAATGTTTGAGTCGGAAGGGAGGGACTATGGGTTCCCAATTGCCTATTGCTGACTCCAGTAGGCCAAAGAGAATTAGTTTTGTTTTGTTTGTTTTTATTAAAGTTTTGTGCAAGTTTCGTTTGTTTTCTTATAGGCAATAAAGGACGCTCATTAACTTGGATGAAATACACAAAAATGGGGAGAGGAATTCACAATTTAGTGAATAAAACTTTAAGACAATTTCCAGAACTTAAACTTCAAGTGGAGATTTGAAAGACATGAAAGCAAAGAGAAGGGAGGAATTGGACAAGACGCCAGTGGCCTCTAGGGAGCCCTGGGGACATTTAGACTCCAGTGGCCTCTAGGGAGCCCTGGAGACATTTAGACTCTAGTGGCCTCCCACTGAGCCCTAAGATATTTAGAGGAGTGGGAGGCAGTGCTGTAAAGGTTATGTTTGCCATTTCTGCCATTTTATTTCATCTTTTACTCACTTTTCTTCATGAACTGTGTATGCTTAGTCCCTCAAATAGACCAAAGCAATCGAACATTAATATTAATCGCTGGATGATCTACTCTTTTTGCCTCTCCTGAAACTTCCATCTTGGCTGTATGCCCTTCACAGCTCCAAATCAGAGGGAGATGCAAGGACAAAGGTATATGTTCACTTAAGTCTTTTAAAAAAAACTTTTATGTGTAATTTTTTTCATTTTCATAAAAAAAAGAAATGCAAATAAAAGTAATACACAAGTACACTACTGTGCTCTTTACATTCTAATATGCCATTCAAACTTGTTTTTAATCCTATGCTAATGCACAGAGGAGTTAGACTTGAAAGAGAAAATGAACTCACAAACCCATCAATAAACGAGTAACTAGTATAGCAAAGTGAGGAAATGTGTACATTTTAGGTCTGGCCTTTTCTCTCTTGATGTAGTAAAAGCAGGTGTGTGCTCTCCAAGGAACCCTCAGAAGGCAGGGGGGGCCACAGCCACTTTCCCCTACTTCAGTCTAGCTGCCTGCTCTGACCCTTTTAAATTGGGTGCAAGGAAAACTCCAGATTCTGTCAAACTCCACTCTTCACCAAACTCCCAGTCCAAGCAAGAATCAGCAAACATCTCAGCTATCCAGTTTCTGGGTGACTTTGGCTACTGTGACACAAAATTAGCCAGAGATGATCCCCCAAACAGCTGGATGATTGTCTTTCGCTCAAATAAAACTTTATTTATAAATCAGTGGGGGATGCTTGGCACTCCTCTAGCCAATACCATTTGCCAATAAAGCTTGAGTTGTGAAAGGACATCCGTCAGGGTCGCTCAGCTGCAGCCTCAACAGCTGGTAGGAAATGTGTTTATTATGGCACAGTCCAACCTTCTTTTTCTGTCCCAAAATATTAATTCTTCATGTTTCATTTTTCTGCAGTTATAGTTATAATAGCAGGTCACCCCAAAGAACTATAACACATTTTCATTTTTTATATTTGGTTCAATTCTGTTTCCAAAATAGACTTAGAACTGTTTCTCTCTTCCTACCAACCTGTTCCACACTCCATCACTGGCTAGGTACCTTTAATAGCCAAGTCTCTCCTAAGCTGACATAAGCCACCAATGCTTTCATCTCCTACCACAGCCTCCCGGAAGTCTGCCACAGCAGCCTGAGCAGCCAGCTCCTTGAGGAAGCACTTCAAGAGGCCCACGCTGGAAACAGGTGGCAGCACGCTTTATTCTTCAGGGATTCAAGTACTCCTCAGATGTCACTCTCGGCGAGACCTTCCTACAAAATTGATTGTGTCTCATATGCATAAAGCACAGGCAAACATGGACATAGAACCCCTTTTCCTCATAACGCTAGTCAGCATGTTTAGAGGTGTCGCTCCCCCATAAGATTGTAGACTCCGGGAGATGACGGAACCTTTCATGTGTCATGATTACCACTTATTCCCAGAACTCAAACCAGGACCCGGCATGTTCAGACTCTTCAGAAAATATGTAGTTACTGAAAGAATGAAAATGGCCACCTGACTCATTCATAAGCCAGCTTTGACTGCTGAGCTCAGCAAATTGGGGGTTCTCTCTCCTTTACTGTTTCCCGTATCCATGCATAGAGAGAGCTGTTGATACTGTCTACTGTGCAGTTACACGAAAACCACCTCCGTTATCAGCCGTTCCCGCTGCTAAAACATTTGAAGTCATTGGGATGATAGAAGGTCAGCTTCATTATGAACTCCAAATGATTTTGTGGCTGTTGTGGAACAGATTCACAGTCCACACTTCAGGAAGTAAGGAAGCTCACTCCTTAATGCTGCAAACCAGATTTATCTTGATTTAGATGAAGGAAAGAGGAAAAAGAAGGCTTTGAGGTTAAACTTGAAAATGGGTTTTCTGAAATGGGGACTAAAACGTTAATAATCAGAACTCAGTTTGGCCTTTGGGCTGAAAGGGAGGGGAGGGTGCTGTAGAAATCGCCATGGAGTCTTAGATGGTTCGTGTTTTGCCACATTGTAATTTGGATGGCATTTCCTGCCTTCCTCTTGAAGGCTTCCATACACAATACTTACATTAATTACACTGATACATTATTTTAACACATGGCTAATTTTTTTTGAAGAAGAGAAAGAACATGACAAAAAAAAACATGTAAAAATAATGCCTAGAGTATAATTTAGGGATTAGACTAAAACCGTTAAGTACAGATTGGCATTTCTCAGCAGCTCTAATCTATAGGGCCACAAGGCTTGGTTTGCCAGAACAAGAGGAGATTAGGCATGTGCTCAGGACGTGAGCCTTTAATGGTACCCGGGCATTGGCGTGCCTTCTGTGTAACCACACTTAGCAGAATTAACAGTTCCCAAGTTTATGTTAGAAGCATTATGCGTGTCAGCGAGACGAAGGGCCAGCATACACTAGCACCAGCACAGGTTTCCCAGCTGCCTTCTGAGCATTACCCACTGACGGGTTGAGACAATGTTTGAAGAATTAATGCCACCTGAAAGCGAGTTAACTTGATTTGTCTGAGGACAATTTATAGCCCCTCCTCCACACTCGTCATTGGTTTGTTTAGAAACAGGCACAAGTCCTTCTTCTTTCTTCTTCTTCTTCTTCTTCTTCTTCTTCTTCTTCTTCTTCTTCTTCTTCTTCTTCTTCTTCTTCTTCTTCTTCTTCTTTTTCTTCTTCTTCTTCTATGGGTGAAATCCTTGTAAAGAGCTGCAATCGTCTTCCCACCTCATGAGATAACCGTGGCTTGCAGGACATGCAGGACCCAATCCACGTGTATCTAGAGAGATCCAAAGACAGAAAGAGCCTGGGATGCTTTCACACTTGGGCTGACCACTCAACTAACCCTAAGCAGCTGGCATCTGGGCACCATGACCCAGGGTGGAAAGTATCTTCCTGCCGAAGCCAATTTGATTTGTGAGTCATTGGAACCCGCACAGAGATCGGTAGGGGCTTAACTCAGAGGTAGGGACGCCTGAGTTTACCAACACTGTTGTAACTCATAAAGGAGGCCATTGCGGGGAAAATTGAATACCATCTGCTGTTCATCAAATAGGGAAAAAGGGAGGTGCATCCGCGTTCTTCCTGTAGACGGAACGGTCCTGGGAGGCTGACAATGCAACTTCCGGCTTTTCCTTCTACCTCCGCCCACTCTGATGACCTCCTACCTAGATTTACCACCTAGATTCCATCTCTTATATGGGTTGGAGAGAGAATTTCATGTTTTGAATTTTGAGCTCTACTTGGGAACTTCTTGGAATATGAGCCAAGGAGATGATGGCGGAACACGAACCCACAGCTTCCTGGTGTCGTTATAGTCTTGTCTCCACAGAGAACTGAGCTCCTGGTGTGTCAGATTTGTGCAGCCTCAAATGTAAAAGGACACTTACAGGAATACGTACAGCTCTCACTTGTGATTCTTTTATCTTGGATGAAATATCAGCCAAAGAAACGGTTCTGTATACTTGAGGAATTGCTCATCTGTTTTACTTTCCACATAACTGAGACATTATAATATGTTATGATTTTTGCTAAACATAAGCCTTGCCCTGGTTTTCTATAAGGAAGTGCTATAAATTTTTTTCTTGGTATGCCTTTGAAAATGTGGTGTTTTCATAATGAAAAAAAAAAAAAAAAACCCAGCACTTTTACAAAGATTTATGTTGCAGCACATTTATAAATACAAAATTCTTTAAGAGGGACTCTATTTCTAAAGCAAAAGTTGTGTGAGTGTGAGAAACTGCAGTATAGTCTCGGCAGACCACGGGACACGTGTGAGCTTAGAGTGAGGTAAGGACTGTACAGTCAGGACAAACCACTACATCAAAGGCAACAGGACAAACTAAACTTGCTGGAAACTTCACTTATGACAAGGAAAGTCCCTTTAACAGGCTCTCCGCACCACTCATCATGGCGGTGGCCCAGCTTACATTATGAAAGAATGATTTGTCATTAAGGTAAAAAGTGGTCTCTTTGAGATAGGGTCTTACTATATAACCCTGTCCAACCTGGAAACCACAGTGTAGACCAGGCTAGCCTTAAATTCACAGAGATCTACCTGCCTCTGTCTCCTGAGAGAAGGCATTAGAGGCATGAGCAACTGTAGCCAGCCCTGACTTGGACTCTGAATACCAAGATCAGGAGAGTAGCTCCCTTTACACAGGAGCCACTTATTGTCAGCCATAAAAATATTAAATTTTACGCATACTTACACGCAGTGACAACATTAAGAACTTAACAGTTGTATGTGGTGTGTGTGTGTGTGTGTGTGTGTGTGTGTGTGTGTGTGTGTAGACCAAAGGTCAATGTTGAACCTCTATTTCCCTCCATATATTTTTTTTTTTTTGAGACAGAGCTCTCCCTGAACCCAGAGCTAGACATTTTTGGCTACAGGGATCTGATGTCTCTGCACCCAGTGCTGGGGTTACAAACACACAAGGTACAGCAGCCATTTGTGCTTTGTATTTTAAAATGACTAGTAAAGACAATATGTACTGTGTATAGAAAAATTAGCTAGAATTTAGTAAGACTTTTTAAAAATACAGATTATGTTATTTCATTTTTTTTCTATTAACACACTTGTGCTATCATCAACCCTCAACTCTTAGGTGCTACTCAGATAATTGTTCTTTTTGTTATGACTGACCAGCCAATGTCAGAGCATATGAAAGAGCAATTAGAAGTGAAAAAAGTACCTTACCATTATTTCTTATTCATTCAGATATTTTTTAAAAAGTTCTAAGTAGCAATATCCACAGTTCCATTAAACACTATAGAAGTATCCTACGATATCTGGCTTTCCAATGCCTAAGTACACAGACTCTATAAATATAAAAAACACGTGTGAACATGAATAAGTATATGTTACCCACTATCAAAGCAGTGTTTTAATATGTGAAAAGGATTAGGGTTCTGAGGAGGACTAAAACACACAGATGAAAATACAACAAAGCTGAGAAAACATCAGGAAGACTAAACCACCAATCATAATATTGCCGAAATGGGTAAGAGTTGACAGTTAGTCTACATACCCATAAGGCTAGCATTGTGTTCACGTGAGTTTCCTGCCAGTGTTATCATGGTGTTCATCCATCTCTGCAGCAGAGTGACTGGCAGTGGCTTCAAGTTCCCCACCACTAAACCCTCCCCTGTGTTGTCAGCCTCCATGATGCCAAGCAACATCCAAGTAACTAAAGCAGATTAGAATTAAGCACACACACTCCCAGCCACATGAGTGCACAAGAATCACTCTTCTACTCCTAGGCATCTGCTAAAGACAAAACCACCATGTGGATACTGTTGAGAGAAAATGAGCATTCAAATGAAAGGGACCGCCATGCGTGCAGCTGTTGGCCTGTGTCTTCCCTGCATCCTTCCTTCATCATTACAGCCTCACCTGCCTCTTGTAGATGATGCTCCTTTGAGTGGAAAGTTCTATCTTGCTTCTCCCTAATGTCATTAGCTATGCCATGGAATGCTTGCTCCTGCCCCATTTGCATGCATGTATGTGTGTGCACGCACACACGCACTTGCCCCACACACATTTAGTAAATTGGACTTGTAAGGAGTCACTAGGTACTATGTATCATCTCCCGTTACAAACATGTCTAAACATGTTATTTTAGAGCAATATCTTTGACTGTCCTGTGCATAATAGATTTGAGGAAGCCGGTGCTCGCCAAGAGAAGAACAGGGACAAGAACAAAGCAATTTACAGAAGTCAAATGTTGGAATTGTGCATAAACCACCTACACAAAGAGGATAGCATGGATAGATTTGACAGGCTGCCATGCCATATGCGTGTCATGTAAACACTACAATATTCACACATGATAAGAATTAATATTAGGAGAACTAAAATATACAGATGAAACTATAATGAAGCCATTAATATTTTAGGGAAATGAAACATTTAAGTAATTAAACATGCATATTTCTGACACAGAGATAGATGACTTCCACAAAAAAAAGAATTTTTTCAAGAAAAATCATGTAAGTTTAATACTAATTAATCTTATGGGGTAGAAATAAAAATTGAATGAACTGAAGAAGGTAGACATTTTAAAATTTTCACTTTAAGCCTTCCAGTATTGTTCATATTCTTACATGATTTTTATTTTATTTGTCTACTTTTGGTTATTTGAGACAGGGTTTCTCTGTGTAGCCCTGGTTTTCCTGGACTTGCTCTGTAGACCAGTCTGGCCTCAAACTCACAGAGATCCACCTGCCTATCTTGCTGAATGCTGGGATTACAGGTGTGTACCTGGCTCATGGGTTTTTTTTTTTTCAATAAAATTTAAAAATATCTATCTTTGTGTTATATAGCATGTCTTAGTTTGCTTGGTGTTTCTCTGCGAAACACTAGTACCAGAAAGCAACTTGAGGTGGGATGGTTTATTTGGCTTACAGCTTGGAGTGTATCACCAAGAAAAGCCAGGTCAGGAGCTCCAGCAGGAAGCTGAAAGCAGGAAGCTGAAGGCAGGAACTGGAGCAGATGGCCTGGAGGAGTGCTGGTTTTCCTGGCTTTCTCTGCGAGGAGGAAGTCTTAACTGATAGGCTTTGCTCATACTGTTCTATCATCTAAATACCCTTGCATTTGGACCAGAGGAAGGTTTTGTCATCCCTCTGAGCATCTCCAAGAAGAAGGCTTTGCCAACCCCCATGGGTCAGAGGCATAGGTCAGCATCAGTAGTATGCATTCACTCAAAGCTTCCTTGGATCTCCACAGAACTGGCTACTTGGGTCTAGTGTCTATCTGCCCTCTAGTCAAACTGCAAATCTCTCATTGTTTAGGCTTTCTGATCCACTAGGTGCTCACTTATTCACTCATTTCCAATCTAATGTGTCTCAACAGTTGTCCCAGAACTGAGCTGGGTATTAAAACCTGAAGGATTCCGACCTGCTGTGCAAAGGCTGTCAGGGTAGAGCAGCTGCCTCCATTCTTGCTCCTTTTCCCAGAGCTGGGTGGTTGAGCTTACTGATGGCTCTTGAGGTTGTTGACACAAAGGGAAGGGCTACCTAGATTCCTCTCCCTTTAATTAACAACTAAAACAGCAATTAGAAGAATAATAGAGGAAATAATCCCTGCCTTGTGAGGATATGGAACATGTCAGCAAATGTCCTGTAGTGCAGCTGTCTTAGTTACCACCCCTCCACACACAAACCTCACACCCTGAAGAAGTGAATAGGGCCAGCAGCACTTGCTGCCACATCTGATGGAGACCAGGGTTTGATTCCCTGAAATCCACATGGTAGAAAGGGAAGGCAGACTCTCCCAAGTGCTTCTATGACCTCCATGTGCAAACCGCATAAGTACATGTAAGTAAATAAGTATAACTGTAAACATTGAATTTAAAAACTCAATTAACGTAGGTGATGAAAATGCTGATGCAATCAACCAAGGCTTTCTTAACCTTCCTTACTTTCGAGTAAATAGGTTTTCTTTTCTATGTTTCACCATGCTGTTCTAAGATACGTTGTATGGCTAAACTAATATCTACCACCAAAAGACAATCATCAATTTGTTCTCATCAGCTTGCTGAAGAAATGTAAGAAATCAATGTCGCTGGTTTCACAGAAAGTGACTTAAGAGGGTGAGTTTATCCTGCTTTCCACATTCCTACTTTAAAAGAGAGGCTACAAGCCAAGGTGCAAACATGTGGTCTGAACCAAGCAAACCTTGAACCAACCTGCAAGACAACTTTAAGAATAAGTTAAGGAAAAGAAAACATCTCTCTCCTCATCCAAGAGATATGCGGCGAGGAACCTTCTACCTGTCTTCATGTCTGTAATTATCAGGGTTATTTAGAACGATCACTGGTATTTCCATATTAACCTAAGAAACCATGAGCCAGCTTTGGCCATTGTTCAGAGTCCATCTTTAGTCACTGAGTAAAGGTTTCCTGAACTCGACGGCTGAACGGGAATGAGCGTCTCATGGGCTATGAGTCACAGCCCAGTCAAGATCTGGGAACTCAGAAAAAGGCTCTGTAAAGAAACCCTTACACTGAAGCTGAGGGGAAAGTTACACAGTCAGCCGAGGGAGGAAGCGCTTCAGGCGTCCAATAACAACTACAGGAGACAAGAAGGGACACATCTGAGAACTAAGAGTAACACAGCCTTTGAATGTGGGGAGGCAGCTAGGGTCAAATACATGATGGGGAGCTTGCCGTGAGTCAGATATGCTTTGTTCTCCGGAGAGGCCTGTGGGAGAAGCCTGGCTGCCATTGCAACAGTGCTAAGAGGTCGTGGGACCTTTAAGAGGTGGGGCCTAGTGGTAGAGCCTGAGGATTGATACTGGTCCTCCCTAATGGATTCATACATTCCCCAGGGAGCTGGATGGCTCTACAAGAACCAACCTGCTTTTTTCCTTTTTTTTTTTTTTTCTGCTCTTTCAATTCTCTTTGACAATGTGATCCTCTTTCTTTGTCTCTGTCTCTCTCTTTCTCTGCCTCCCCCATGACCCTCTACTACCTTATGCGTGTGTGGGGGAGAAGGGCGTGTTGTCCACCCAGAGGTCCTCATCAATAGCTAAAATCATCACTATGTTCCTGGACATCCCAAACTGTAAAGCCCCAGTTTTAAGAGCATCCCAGGCTCTTGGGAAGATGGGGTGTCAGATAGACTATACCAGGAACCCACATGTACCATTATTGTTGTTACTATTTGAGTCGGGGTGTCTCTAAATGGCTCTGGCTCTCCTGGGAGTCACTATATAGACAAGGCTGGCTTCCAACTCACGGAGCTCCACCTGCCTCTGCCTCCTAAGCCTGGGTTCGAAGGCTTGCACCACCACATCAAGCTTCCTTTTCCATTTAGCATTAGAAAATAAACTTTTCCCACTGACCACTCAGTATTAGGAAGACATTGTATGTTATTAAAACAACTCAGAGCATTCAAATTCATAGTTACTGAATGTAGTGCACAAAGACAGCACAAACATGTCAAGGAGGCATTTCCAGTCGCAGGTAAAATCTGCACATGGTAGGTGTTGAATGAGTGTTGTTTACTAATAAACAGCTTAAAAATAAAAACTTACACAGAAGACAAGAACACACACACACACACACACACACACACACACACACACCAGTGCAAAAAATATATACAACTGTTTGCAAGGGAGAAAATAGAGGAAGTACAGAGTGCTAAAAAGAAGGCTGGAGAACCCCAGCGAGCTGGGTCAGGTTTTGGGTCTCAGCACTCTGGGGTAGAGGAGGTGGATCTCTGAGCGGTTGGTGTCACCCTGGTCTGAGCTTCAGGTCAGCCAGGGCAACACAGCAACATCTTGTCTCAAATGGGTGAAAAAGAAAAGGGAAGGGAAAGAAGTAACCAGAATTCTAATGAGAGCCAAGATTCTAGCAGGAGAATGCAAAGCCTGTGTGAGCATGAGGCTCAGGGCAGCAGAATCACCAGGAAACACAGCAGGGCAGGGCTGCCGCCCCAGGAAAAGCCAGGAGGAGGGGAGGGGAGGTTGCACAACTATCAGGACACCCATAATGATCCGGCTTTCAAGCTTTCCAGTAAAAGATGGCATTTCTGTCAAGTCACTCCTCTGAGGTAACTGGACAAATTTTACCACAGATCAACAAGGAACAGTATTTCCGTATGGTAGGTTTTATAGGTAAACCATTTCCGTGGTGTGATGGTTACTCTCGGGTGTCAACTTGAGCACATCTGGAATCAACTAAAGCTTAAGCGGCTGGTCTCACCCATGGGGGGTGTTTTCCTAATTGGATCATTTCAAGTGGGAAGACCCGCCCTAAGTCTGGGCCACTCTTTCTGGTGGCAGTTTATATAAAGGATATGGAAGAAGGAGGTTTCTACTCTTCGCCTGCTCACCCTCACTCTCTCTGGCATGCGCGTTCCTTCACTGGGACGCCAGCCTACTTCTTCAGGATTCTGATGTATACTGAAGTGTTACTGAGACATCCAGGCTCCTGGACCAAACAACTATTGGATTCTTGAACTTTCTGTTGAGAGACAGCCATTGTTGAAATAGTCAGATCACAGTTTATAAGAAACTCTGATCAATTTTAGGTGGTGTGTGTCTGTGTCTGTGTCTGTGTGTGTGTGTGTGTGTGTGTGTGTGTGTGTGTGTGTGTGTGCGCGCGCAAGCGCACCCACCCATGCTTCTGTATCAGTAGAGAACCTTGGTCAATGCATCTGACTACCTGGTAAAAGTTTGTGTTTTGATTTCTTTGCTCCTTCTTGGGGTTTAAACAAAGACTATCAACTTTCCCTTCTACTAGAGAGATTTAACTGGTTTACACTGTAATTATTGAAAGGCAAAGGAAAGATCTGGGGATAGAAATATAGATCTAGTGAGCATTGACCTGGCACCAGATATCTGCTGGGTGCTTTCTATATTGTTTCTCATCTGATATGCACAGCCAGAAAAGTTACTGAAATTTTCAACACACATACACTAATTTTTACCTCTAAGCTCCATGGATTATTAAATAACCAAAATAAAAATTGAGGGAATATGTGACTTCAAATGTCACCAGTGAGACAAGTGTTTTCTCTTATCACATTATTCTTATCATATTGGCTTTGTACTAGGGTCTCTAGAGGAAGAAAACCAATAGAAAAAAAGACCGCACAAGGTTGGAGGCCTGAAGAGCCCTGGAGACTGACAATTGGAAGTCCATGTTCAAGGCCTGAAATGCTTGCAGTCTGATGCCATGAGGAGAAAGCTACATAATGCAGAGTGCTGCTAACTTTCAGTGTGGGCTTTTGAACATCTCGTTGCCTCTAGAAACACTTCCCAGACATACCCAGGTATTTCCTGGATGGATTGGTTGAGATTTTATGATCAGCTCACAGAGAAAAGCAATGTAAAGGAAGGGGGATTTGTGTTGGCTCACAGTTTCAAAGCATTTAGTCTGCTCTTGCTGGGTCCCAGGCACCTGGACCATTCACAGTGGTGTCAGTGGGAGCCTGCAACAGAGCACCACAGTGGTGTCAATAGGCGTGTGCCGCAGGCTCTCATGGTATCATCAGTGGGTGTCCACAGCACACATGAAGCAAAGATAAAGGAAAGAAAAGTATATATTGTTTCTTCCAACCAACCATATTGTCCACAGCCCTCCTGCCTCCATTAGCTTTGAATCCCATGGATGGTGCTTTCTTGTTTGTAAGATGCTCCCTGGGAGGTTCCCAATTTGGCCCACCAAGGATCAACTAAAACCTTTAGATAGCCCGTGCTACAGTCTATACCAGTCATAGAAAATGTGAGTCCAACAGGGGCGTCATACGTACACATAGCTAGCCAGCCCTAATCCTGCATATCCTGCTCCTCCCAGTCCTGTCCGGAAGACCACGGGTAAGGTGCTTATACACATTTGTCTCTTTTCCCCCAGAGCCTTTCCCAAGTGGTTTTCTGTGGCAACCCTGTTCTCCTCGGGACCTGCTGATTATAACTGCCAAAAATGTTGATGAGTACCCTTGGCTTTACCCATCTCTGGTATCACTACTATTACCTACAGTAATAGGCTTAGAACATAAGGACTCTACCCACTTGAAGCTGGCAAAAGTTTTCTCTACCACTGATGCCGTCAAAGTTTACAAACATCCCAGAATATTCCATCCAGGATAAAAGTCAACCTTCAACCCCACTCTGGTTGAGAATCTCAAGTCTGAAGCATTCACAGTCAGCCTTTGGCCTTCGGTAGCTACTGCCTTGATATTCCTTATGCACAATCCCAATAGGACGAAAAGAACTCAAGTTTGAATGAAACTTGATTTTTCTGGTCTGCACAGGATAGGTTCTGTCTTCTGAACTCCTGTACAATTTCCTCTGAGTTGACCATTTTCATCCTTGCAAGATGATTCTGGTAATGACTCAGAATGTTCTAAACGGAGGAAAACACACTGTTTTTCAGGCAATCCATTAAAACTTAGGATATTCTGAATGGAAGCTTAAAACTCAGGAAGTAAACAACTCACTAGCTTTAGAAAGTCCCTGAAACTAAACAGATGCACTGGGGCCCTTCCTCCTGAAACTGATAAAAGCAGTAAGTACTGCTGAGACACATTCTTAGGTTAGTTGTGCTGTTCTGAAAATGCTCAGACTAGCGAAGCTGCCTAAAACAGACAATTTCCAAGCTGCCTCAAGTTTTAGCAGTAAGCTCCAGGGCTCCAGTTCTCACGAGCCATCACCCATACTGTGGTGGGCTCATGATGATGCAGCTGTCTTTGAGTCATTTCTGTCCCTATAAGTACTCCCTTACCCTCCCTCCTGTATGTAACACATTGGCTCACTAAGTTGGACTTTGATGGTATCTTTACTTTGGTTTGGTGTGGGTTCCCTATCTGGGGTGAGCAAATGTTCGTTCACAACTTCCCCAGGCAGAGTGTCCCACAATACTAACCAAACTTGATAGAGGGAGGCACACGACTGAGAATTTCTTTTTCACGTGTACATAGTCCAAAATCTATTTAGGTGCTTAAATATTACATAGTAAATAAATATCCACATGGTTTATGATAGACTTTAATCCAACTTTTTCAAACGGATAATTTTTTTGATGTAAGATCATCTTCTTGAGTATTTGAGTATTTGGGAGCCAGAGTCACGTAGATTGCTTGTAAGTTCAAGGCCAGCCTGGTTTATATAGCAAATTCCAAGGCAGCTAGGAGCCACATAGTGAGACCCTATCTCAAGAAAGAAAAAAGGAATGAAGGAAGGAAGAAGAAAGGCAAGAAGGAAGGAAGGATGGAAAGAAGGGAAGGAAGAAAGGACCGAAGGAAGGAAGGATGAATGGAAGAGAAAGCCAAGCTAAGTCCTACCTAGCTGGTCTTGGTGGTTCATGCATGCTCGCAGCCCGAGCACTACACTCAGGAGGCAGAGACATGAGAACGTCTACAAATTCAACCCTGCTCTGTCTACACTTTTGAGGGCAGCCAAGGATACACAGGGAGAAACTAAAAACCAACCAGAAAACCACGTTTGGTTTTTACTGTTGAAAGGGCAATTATTTTACACTCGGAGAAACAACTGTGTTCTGCAATCTGGGGCATCTCAGGGAAAATGACCTGTTTGGTGAGCTGGTTTCTGAAAGGGTAGCCACTGGTACATATTTTTAGAAAATATTCATGCAGGAGTCAGATTATAAGTTTCAGAATGTTAAATATAAGAAGTAGCCATACATGTAAAAACACTTGATGTGGCTGTGGGCACATCTCCATGGAGCATGGATGCATGTGCAGGATTAGGGGCATGGGGTGGAAAGAGAGAGAGGGAGAGAGAGAGAGAGGGAGAGAGAGAGAGAGAGAGAGAGAGAGAGAGAGAGAGAGAGAGTTTTTTCCATTGTCAGTGGCTTACTGGGTGAGCGCCAAGAAAGCAGCAGAATTCAGCTTTGATGCTTTCTAAACTGGATTAGTTCTATCTGACTTGCGATCTTATTGTCAAAACAAACAAACACAAAGGGCCCCTTCGGTGTGTTTATTATAATGCTGCCTCCCATGTGTGGTGATTGATCTAAAACAGATAACAGCTTTAAAACTTGACCTATTTATGCCACTGTGGGGTTTTATGTTCTTTGAGAGTCTCCAGTGGAGGCTTCCATAGAGATGCCAGATGACTAGACAGTTGACGTTAATCTTGAGTAAGTGTTTTAAAGCATAGAATTGCAGCCCTTGCTGCCTCTGCTCTAATCCTGCCTTTGAGACACAAAGCACCCGGGAGACTTCACAGTGTGGTGCAGAAAATATAAATAAAACTTTTTTTTTTTTTTAAATCCCTTCTTAGGAAGTCAGCCTCCACTGAAGCCCTGCCAGGCCCAGAATTACAGCCCTGAAGCTTCAGAAGAGAGGGTGAATCGCACGATACTCTCTCCAACAAGAAATGAAGGGATAGTTTTCCATGTGTGGCCCCAAAATGGGATACTGTTTTGACCTAAATGAAGTCACTTTGAGGATGGTCTGTCTTCTTGGCCTCTGGGAGCTTTTTGGTTTTTGTAAGCTGGCATGTTGCCCAGGTCAAGAGTGTTCAAGCCCCAGGCTAACTGTGTGAGCCACAGTCCTGGAAATGACAATGGTCACTTCAGAGAAGGGTGCTTTATACTTAAGAACTGGATATGGCCACAGCAGGTTGAATTAACATATTTATTTTGTCCTTGAAGCCCATTCATTGGTCAGTTAAGAAAGGCCCATTATATATCTTATGAGAGTCTGTATTCATATTGTTGTGGGATAGCCACCAGAGAAAATTGCTCAGACATACATTTAAACCCATAGAAAGTCTTTATTAGCCAACAGGAGACCATACTGGGTGTTTGAGATTCCAGCATAGCCCCAAGCCTTGCTCAGGGTGAACTTTCAAATACACAATAAAAAACATGTCCTGGGTTAATATACTTCAGTCAAAAAGAACAGTTAGCCAGAAACAGAACTACAGGAACCAAAAGGCAAGGTTAGCACACTTAAAAGACTTTTCCAGAACTATGGACTTTGATGGATTAGGTCTTTGTTTTCATTTTGGCAGGTGGTGCTGTCTATATGCTGAGTTTTGTGGCCTGAATGGTACTTCTGTAATGGAGGCTGTTGTGCTAAGTCTGGGGGCCCTGTTACAATATAAGTTAAATGAAAGCACTGGGGACTGGAGAGATGGCTAACAGTTAAGAGCACTTGTTACTCTTGTAGAAGACAAAAGGTCAATTCCCAGAACCCACATGGTAGCTCCCAATCATCCCTAGCTCCAGTTCCAAGGAATCTCATGGTCTCTTCTGGCTCTGTGGCTCCAAGCACGCGTATGGTTCACAAACATGAATTTAGGCAAAACATCCATGTGTAGAAAATAAAATAAGTAAATCTTTTTTTTTAATGTTTTTAAATAAGAAAAAGTCTACTAGCCAGGTGCAGTGGCACATGCCTGTAACCCCAGCAGAGGCAGAGGCAGGTAGATCTCTGTGAGTTCAAGGCTAGCCTTGTCTACAAGTCGAGTCCAGGATAGTCAAGACTACATAGAGAAACCTTGTCTCAAAAAGCCAAAACCAAAAAGAAAAGAAAAAGTTGACTAACAGACCAACAATGGTTTCTTCACCAATAGTGAATGAAGGTAGAACAGCATCTACTGTCCTTGGCCCCAAGACCATCCGCTCATCTCTGGCTGGCTGGCTGGCTGGCTGGCTGGCTGGCTGGCTCACAGACCCTGAAGAGGTCTCCTCTTTTCTGTGGCCTTCTTTATTCAAGAAATAGTTACAGTTTCTTCTATGGAGTTGGTTATGTTCCTTGAACTGTTGGGAAGAAAAAGGAAAAAGAAGGAAGGAAGGAAGGGAGATGTGAAGGTGAGAGAGAAGAAAGAAGGGAAGGAGGAGAGGCTGAGAGAAAGGGAGAGAAGAACAGAGAGGAAGAAGCAGGGAGAAAGAGTAGAGAAAGGAAAGATGGGCAGAGGAAGGATGGACAGAGATGACTCTTATAAGAAACAGAGCTGTATCTAGGTGACAGTATTTTAATTCTTCATGCAAAATTATGATCTCCTATTCCCAAATCCAGGCATCATCCATTACTGCAGGAAAGTCATACTACAACAGAGTGAGAAGAAAGAATTTTGCTGGCAAACACCCATCTCTCAAAAGGAATGAGAGAAGAGTGTCCCTTTCCTGTGTTATGTGAGGCAGAATTTCCTGGGGAAAGCTGCGGGTAGGCAGACACTGAGCAACCCTAAGAAAGAAAAGCCTCAGTCCTGCCCACCCCAGAGCAGACCCAGTCTTCTATCAAACAGAGGAGCTTAAATTATTCAAGAAGAAAGTGGGGAAAAATGGATCCCATGTCTCCAATTTAAACAGAGCCCAGTGCATCTTACACAACATAAATTTCTTGCCCAGCAGGTTTGGGGTCAAAGACTGGATGATGAAGGCTTCCCTAGGCATCGTTTGTTCCTGATGCCTAGCTAATGACAGTAGCTCTTAGCTCTTGGCAACTGAATATAAACCTTCCACCACAGACTCCATGCATATATGTCTGCTCAAAGCCCCCCTTTGTAAGGACCATTCATATTAGATTAGGGCTCAGTTTACTCCAGGTCTGTGGCATGTCTAAATAGCTGCATAGCCAAGGACCTTATTTCCAAATCAAGCCACCCAGGAATTACTGGAGTTAGCACTCAAGCAAGTGAATCTAGCAACACAATTCAAGACACCATGCACATACACAGGCCAACAAACTAAATAATGTGGGTGAGACTAAAAACTCCTTAAAAGACAAGCTGTCCAAGGAGCCTCAATAAAAAGTTTAGTAACTATGAAGAAAATTGAATAGATTAATGTGCTTCTCCATTGCTATGATAAAACACTCTGCCCAAGGACAACTTGGGAAGAAATGGTTTCTTTTGCTTAGAAGTTTCTGTCTGTCATTGACAGAAGGCAAGACAGGAACTCAAGACTAGAAACTGCAATCACAGAGAAAGGCTGTTTACTGCCTTCCACCCCTGGCTTGCTCAACAACCTTTCTTATAGAGCTCATGCCCTCCTAACTAGGAATGGCACCGCCCACATTGGGCTGGGTCCTCCTACATCAATTAGCAATCATGGAAATGTCTTTAGAGATGTCTACTGGCCAATGTGATGGAGGAAGTTTCTCAATTGAGACTCACTGTTTCTAAATGACTTTGAGTTTGTGTCAGATTGACACTGTCTATGACATCATGTGTACTAAACTTTTAGTTAAAAGAATTATCATAGAAAACTCCATGCCCAAAGAGCTAAACTGGTAAAGGCTACCAAGGTCACAGGCATTTAAGGAAGAGATGATTCCAGTTGTGAGAGAGTGGGGGGGGGGGGGGGGCGGGGAGGGGGGCAAGGTGAGAGGATGAGGAAGAAGAAGGGA
The DNA here is from genome assembly GCF_903995435.1 of Acomys russatus. Taxonomy (NCBI): domain Eukaryota; kingdom Metazoa; phylum Chordata; class Mammalia; order Rodentia; family Muridae; genus Acomys; species Acomys russatus. The sequence continues at coordinate 17,470,303 of NC_067151.1, forward strand.
GAGATCACAATTCATTTTACTCTGTTTTCCTATCGGACATCACCCTGAGGCCAAGGCATGCACATTTATAAGAAAGGAAATGTGCAGAACCACAGCCAGCATGAGCACGGATGCAAAGTGCAGAAAGTGCTAGCAAACAAAATCAATACTACATAAAAGGACAGCACATTCTGTCCAAATCGAGAGTTGATACATAATTCACCACACAGACACTGTCTTAGTTTGTTCCCACTGCTGTGGTAAACACCATAACCAAAAGCAATTCGGGGAGGAAAGGGTTTATTTGGCTTAAAGGTTATAACACATCCTTGAGGGTAGATAGCCCAGGATCTCAAGAAGGAGACAGGGCAGGAACTAAAGAGAGACCACAGAGGAACACTGCTCACCAGCTTGCTCCCCTTGGCCTGAGTGGTTTGTTTTCTTGTACAGTCTTGGCCTACCTTACTCAGACTGTGTATTAGCCAGGGTTATCTGGAGTAACAGAACTTATAGAATAAATCTCTCTCTATGGAGAGAAAGGGGATTTATTGGAATGACTTACAGGCTTTGGTTCAGCTAATCCAACAATGGCTGGGTGTGGACACAAAGTCCAAGAATCCAGTAGTGGCTCAGTCCATGAGGCTGAGGCTGGGTGTCTCAGCTGGTCTTCAGTAGACACTGGAATCCTGAAGCAGTAGGTTCTAATGCCAGAGAAGGTGTTGACTTGCTAGCAAGGTGACAAGGGCAAGCAGGCAAAGAGCAAGAGCTTCATTCTTCCATGGCCTTTCATAGGCTTCCAGCAGAAGGTGTGGCCCAGATTAAAAATGTATCTTCCTGCCTCAAGAGTGCATCTTCCTACTTCAAACTAAGTAAAAATTCTTCAGTGGTATGCCCTCATTTTTAAAAAATTAATTAATTCCAGATGTAGTCAAGTTGACAACCAAAAATAGTCATCACACATGGTGCCACTTACGGTGGCTCTACCCTCCTATATCAATTATTAATCAAAAAATGCCCCATCGCCACGTCTGCAGGCCAATATAAAGGAGGCCATTTCCCAACTGTGGTCCCCGCAGGCAAATGACTCCAGCTTGTGCCAAATAGACAAAACTAACCTGCCCAGATACCAATTTAGAAACGTATAATTCTAAACTCAGAAGTGATGTGTTGCAAATTTAAGTTTTATTCATGATAAGTCTGAACATAAGAAATAACAGAGTGAAGCTGGGTCATTGGCTTAGTGGTTAAGCTATCTTACTGCTCCCCCCAGAGGACCTGAGTTCAGTTCCCAACACCCACATGAGGCATCTTACAACTAACTGTGACTCTAGCTGGCCTCTGAGAGCACCTGCACACATGAAACATACACACATACGTGATCAATTACATAAATCTCTACAATCTTAATAAGAAGACAAAACATTAAATAAACAGGAACATAATAGAATAAATAAAATGGTGTTCAAATGAACATGTGCCTTTGTTATAAAGTTTAAAAGGAAGAAAGGAAGGAAGGGGGATGAAAAAGAAAACAAATGTCTCAGCTCCAAGCACTCAGCAGGTTATAGAATTCAACTGGATCACACTGCAGACAGCATCACAAACGATGCAGCTTTATACACTGCAGATACCATCACTAACGACATGGCTAGTGTGGGAAACAGTCTGTCAATTTCTTATAAACTTAAATATAGACAGTCCATGTGGCTTGATGGTCTCATTTCTATTTGTTTATCAAAGTAAGCCAAAACCCTGTGTTCCACACCAAATCCTGCATGTGTAGGGTGGTTTTTTGTTTGTTTGTTTGTTTTTTAGCAGTTTCATTCAAGGTACCCCCAAAAGTACAGATCCAAATGTCTCTGAGCTGAGAATACATGTGTGGCACACTTACGTAATTAAGTGCAAGTAAGCCACGAGGAAGGAAACCCATAACTCTACCATGGGGTGAAAGCTCCAGACCCAAAAAGTGGCATGTTGAATCCACACTGTGTGATATTCGGAAAAAGGCAAACCAGGGGCAGAACCATACAGCTGAGGGCAAGTGGGCTGCAGGGAGCAGTTATGCTTTGACTACAAGGAGGAAAGAGCATCATTTGGGGAGGGACACAAGTGAGCTCGTGTGTGTGTGTGTGTGTGTGTGTGTGTGTGTGTGTGTGTGTGTGTGTGTGTGTGTGTAAAAGATCACCTGGTTTTACACCTGTGTGGAGGCCTGAGAACAATGGCAGTATCCTCTTTAACCTGTCTCCCCCTTACTTTTGAGACAAGGTTTCACATAAGCGGGGGCTCGCCGACTTGGCGAGACTGCCTGGCCAGCAAACCCCAGAGCCTCCTGTCTCTGCCTTCCAGTTCTGGATAACAGGTGCATATGGCTGGTAAGCATGGATGTTTACCTGGATGCTGAGAATTGAACTTGGGTCTGCAAGCTTGTATAGGAAGCACTTTGGCCTTTGAGCTGTCAGCTGAGGCCCTGAGTTCTCCCATAGCGATAGCAGAGAATGTGTGTACCAGCCAAGTTCACAGAAATGTACACTAAAAATATTTTATAATGCATAAATCACCTCTCGATGTTTAATTGTTAAAAAAAAAAAAAAACATTACAACATACAGCATGAGTAGTTAAGTCAGTCTAGGTCCTGAAAATCCACCCCAGCATAGCAGGAACTTACACTTAGTTTTTCTCTAAACACAGAAGTCATCTTGGTGCAAGTTAGTCCCGTGGCTATAGCTAAGTGGTACAGACAAGGACGCGGAAGCTCAGCCCACTGATGATCGATTCCCCAGAATCAATAACAGGAAACAAAAGTTTTATTGAGATGGTTAGAAAACACACATAGTACAAGGAAGAGTCAGGAGCTACACTGGAGAGTCCAAAGTGCCCTGAGCGAAGGTTGTGTGACTTCCCCAGAGAATCTGTTCAAAGAGCACACTTAATCCAGCACCCAGGACGGACGTGATTCCCAGTAAGAAACCTGAAGTAGGGACCCGACAGTGAAGCCAAACTGTAAAACTTAACATCTGTTACCATCGCCTTGTGCATCCACCTTGTTACTGGAAAGGAAAAGATCATACTCAAAGACTATAAAGAAGCTAACAACGAGCCTGGAAAAGGCTCCTGCAGACCTAAACCTCACCAGGAGCACATCAGGAGCTTTTGTTCCAAGCAGCTTTGGCACAGTGAGATCCTGGGAGAGAGTGGCACACACCAGCTGGCCTCTTTCTTCACGCAGTGTTTGATGTGCAAAAGTTGTGCCTGGAGACAGAGCATTAAGTTGCCCCCTCAGGAACAACACGTGTGTGGCTTTCCAGCCTCATTTGCCGACAGGTGTAAGCCCTATGGGAGGGATGTAGTCAGAGCCTAGCGCCTTGGTGCCGCTCTCCCAGACCGCCGCAGATAAACATGAAACGGGACTCTTCCTGGAAAACAGTCAATAAATTATTTGTTGAGAGGATAAGTGGGTGGGGGAAGAAATCAATAGGAGCTGAGCAGGAATAAATGAGCTGGGCTTGGTGTTTGTGTTGGGGCCTGGGGATGAATGCTGATTACGCTGCTGCTGTAGGGAGAGGCTTCTCAGAGGAAAGCTCACGCAATGGCGCTGACCCCACAGTGGCTGTGGGTGTGTTGCTGGTTCATTAGTGTCTGTTTCCAGTTCCCAAGACTGTAGCTAGCGCTGAGTCTCTGAGACTGTTTTCTGTTTCTTCCCTCTCTGTTTCTCTCTTCATCTTTCTCTGCGATGAGTGTGGTTTCCTCGTTCAATTTCCAATAAGAAGATTCACTTCTTCAAAGTCTGTACAGCCTGCTCTTCCGGGGCTCATTTTATTTTGTGGATGTTGATGTGATGTGGGGGTACATATGTGTCCATCTTCGTGTGTGTGCGCGCGTGCGTATGTATGTGCTTGCTAGTGAAGGCCTGGCGTTAATGTTAAGCGTTTTCCTCAATTACTTCCCACCTTATGTTTTGAGACAGGGTCTCTTACTGAGCCTGGAGTTTACGAAGCTAGTCCCAGCGATCCTCCAGGCTCCGTCTTTCCAGTGGTGGGATTACAAGCATGTACCACCACGTGTATCTTTGTGATCTAAACGCAAGGCCTCAGGTGCATGGGGCAAGTGCTCCGCTGCTTGAGCCTTCTTCCCAGACCAAAGGCTTCTGTTCTATCCTTTGTCATTCGTGAATACCATAAAAGCACTTTGTTTTTAGAGCTAGCTGCAGATCATATATACTAACTGCACAGTGGCATTTTCATATTTATGACTTCAGATGCAATAAAATAAAAAGCATGTATTCTCTATCGATTTACCAGTTTGGCGGCGTTCCCGTACCATTTGTGAGGAAGGTGAGAGAGTACAACAGAGCAGATAAAATGGAGCTCCTGAGCTGGGAGTCCATGCCTTCCTGACAGACATAGTTCCACTGTGTTAAAACACACACACACACACACACACACACACACACACACACACACACACACAGGCACACACAGCCCCCACAAGCCATGCACTGAAATAAAGCCAGCGCCTGCCCAGGAAGCAGCAGGGATGCCTACCAAACTGCATACACTCAGTGAAATCACACCCACTGAGAGTTCTGCAGCACAATGCTTGTTATTTACTTTGAAAACTGAGAGGGGGGGGGGGTGTTGCTGACTGGGATAGTCAATCAGAAGTAGCTTAGTCTAGCTCTAATTTTACTTCTTTCCAGTTGCACTCGTGTCATAAGGCATGACCAGTAAGGGTAGTGTAAGGACTGTGATAATTCTGCATTTCCCCTACTGGCTGATTCATTGTGAGAAGAAACGCCTTTGTTCCAGGTCCTTCTCTCCAGAAGAGCGGTTACCTGCCACACCTTCTCAGGGTCACCAGCAGGGTATAATAGGAAAACACATTGAACTTCCTAGAGGATACTTCCCAGTGAGCATTCTAATTATGCTGACATTTTAAACTATGGCTTTTGTTATATAGACTTCAGCATTCTGAACTTTTTGCTTGTTTCTTTGGGTTGGTTTTGGGTTTAGGTTTCTTTGCGACAGATCTCATGTAGCCCACGCTGGCCTCGATCTTGCTCTGTGGTTGAGGATGACAATTGAATTTCTGATTGTCACTCAAGAGCTAGGTTTACAAGCATGACACTCCAAGGCTTGGCAGCCTTGCTGACTTTCAGGGATACTGCGGAATTTGTTAATGTTCAGTTTCTTACAACAGTTTAAAGAAGTATTAGGTAAGACTGGGGAGAGAGGAATTTCTCAAGTCACACAGAGGAGGGGCAGTAACATGGGATTTTAACGGGATAGTCTGGAAATGGACCTCAGTCCTCTTATACCCTGCACATGTATCCATCTTAAAGAGTGATATGTGAATAGAGATGCCCATAAAGGCTGAGGGACCACCCTCACGGTTGGAACTTTTAGATGGTATTTTCATTCCTAAAAAGCGACATGGAAATTGGTGTTTAGAGTGGGGCTCCAGCTAATCCACAAGCATCCAGTATGTGTACGTCACCTCTAAGTGTGTCTGGCAACAGCAAGCCTCTAGGTTACAGAGTAACCCTGGACAGAGTAAGGGAGCCAGGCAGGTTATACAGCAAAGAGAATCACACACCTTCCTATACAGTATGCCCGAAAGAGCTTTTGGTAATTTCCATGAAAACTGGAGGGCTTTCCAGAAATGGCCTCATACAATTCATCCACACAGTGGACCAATCAGGACAGCTAATTTAAGTTGCCATCTTCAAGCCAGGTATGGAGGTACATGTCTTCAATCCCAGCAGAGGCAGAAGGATCTCTATGGGTTTAAGGGCAGTCTGGTCTACATAGCGAGGTCTAAGCCAGCCAGGACTACACAGCTAAGACCCTATCTCAAAAACCACAAAAATACTACCTTCAAGTTTGCAAATCATTTTATTAATAGAGTTTTATAAATTTTGGAACTTTCCAGTTCCCCAAAACTGGGAGCATTCTGGATCTAAGAGGACTCATGAGCAAATGGTAGGTTTTTTACTCCCCCAAAATGGGTGCAAATGGATTTCTGTTAAGCATTATCGAAAAGTAGGAAATGCAGTTTCCAATTTAAGTTAGTACTTTGGATAAACTTAACACTGTCTTATCTGCAAAGCTTGATGCAACAGTGGAAGGTTAGAGAAAAGCTATAACACTGTCAATTTCTGCCAATTAAGATATTTTCCAACATTTACAGCTTAATTATGTTTTTAATGACTTCACAGGAACACAAATGTTACATATTAATGAGATGCTGTGTCATACACCAGGTGTGTGGTGTGGTATGGTGTGTGTGTGTGTGTGTGTGTGTGTGTGTGTGTGTGTGTAGATGCATACATGCCATGGTGCACATGTGGAGGTCAGAGGACAACTTTCAAGTGTCACCCTTTAGTTTTACTTTGCTTAAGATAGTCAGTTGAAACTGGGTGTGGTGGTGCACACCTGTAATCCCAGCATTCAGGGAGGCAGAGACAGGTTGATCTCTGTGAGTTCTGGGGCCAGCCTGGCCTACAAAAGAGAGTTCAGGAGTTCAGGACAGCTAAGGCTACACAGAGAAACCCTGTCTCAAAAAAATAGAGTCAGTTGTTCTTCGGTGCTTTATGTGCTGGGCTGGCTGGCTGACTTGTGGGCTTCCAGGGGTACTCCAGTGTCTACTTCACATCTCACTATAGGGGTGCTGGGATTACAGGTGTGTGTTTTCTTTTGGCTTTACATGGGCTCTGGGGATCAGAACTCGGGTCCTCACACTTGTCTGTCAAGTGATTTTACCCGCTGTGTCATCTCCCCAGCTTCATGTGATGTTCTGATATATGTGTGCATTATTTAAGGTGTAAGAGGGTTGAACCTTCTCATCTCCTCAAGCATGTATCAATCTCCATGGTTAAAATGCTCAAAATGGCTGCTAGAGAGATATAGCTGGGCTGTTGAGACTACTTGCTGCTCTTCCAAAGGACTAGAGTTCATTGCCCAGCACCCATGGTAGGTGGCTCCTGACTGCTTGTAATTCCACTTCTAGAGGATCAGAGGCTCTTTTCTGGCCTCTGCACTCACCGCCCTGACACACACACACACACACACACACACACACACACACACACATACACCTATAGGTTAAAATTAAATAAAATCTTAAATACCCCATACTTGTAGCTCATTGTGATGTACAGTCCCTCAGCTGTATAAATAGCACAGCAAACTTCCTATCTATGCTGTTTAGTGCCATTGGTCCCCACTCTCGGGCATCAGCTATCAGCTATAAACTTCTATAAGAGCCACGACTTCAGATTCCACATCTGAGCGAAGTCATGAGGTTCGTGTCATTTTGTGCCTGTCTGATTTCATTTACACAGTGTTCTCCATTCATGTCATCACATTGATCCTTAGGGGTCAATATTTCACCCACTCTCACATCACATGTCCTTTAGCCATGAATCAATCACTTGACAGACAGTTATATATTGCTGTAATGCACAAGAGAGACAGATGTCTCTTCAACTTGCTGGGCTGAATTCCCTCCTGCACGTGCCCAGTGGTGGTGCTGGTGGATCATACAATGACTATATTTTTAATTGTTTGAGGAACCTGTGTAGCATTTCCTATGATGGCCATACTGCCTTACACTCTCACCAACATTGTTCAAAGGCTCCCTTTTCTCCGTGTAATCATCAGTGATGCTATCTTTAGTCTCTTGGCCCACAGCCATGCTTACTAGAATAAAGTGACAATAGCTCAGCTCCTCCATCACCAGTGGAACAGAAGGCTTTTCTTTACCCTGGAGATGGGCTAATGGTCCACTAGTTCTAGGGATGAGTTCAAAGCATGTTTTTCTGCTTGAGCCAACCTCCTGGCCTCACTTGGTCGACTAAGGCAGTAGTTTCATTCAGGAACTTCTGGTGTCATCTTCAAACATAAACATCCTGGTCCCATGACTTGCTCTGTGCTTCATAATAAGGCTGAAGGAATTTCAGTGCTTGAACTGGTGAAAGAGGGTCAAAGAAACACAGCTCTTCTACCAGGCAACTTCATCCTGTTACAGCCTTGCTCAGAATGTTTGCCCACTGATCAGACAAAGCCATGCAGAGCTGAATCTGAGTAACATTTTTAACGAAGCTGAGGGGGACAGATAATGTGAAGAGAGACATCAGGGCTTTCATACATTCTAAATTACCCATCAGCCCTCGTTCAAGATGGACTCTGAGAAACAGCCCATGGTTTTTTGTTTGTTTTTGTAAGAATGCCCTCAAGGTTCTGTACAGTAACCTGCACAACTGCTGTCAAAACAGACCTCAGAGTTCCTCTCTCAGAGCTGCTGGGAGACCAGTCAGGCTTTGCTGTACCATGTAACTTATGAATTGTTCAATTTGAAAAGAGCTCTTTTGACTTTTCAGTTGTTTGCTCCTAGGAGGACTGAGCATGATCTATTAGGGTGGAGTTTTACATGAACACATAGGTATTCCAAAGAGCTCTGCCGTGGGGGTGAAGCAGGAGAACAGAGATACATAACAATTGAGATGTAATATGAGTAAATTAATAAAATACATTTAAAAAAGAAAAGAAAGAACAGAGATATACAGGGGGTGGAAGACAGATGAAGACAGCCTATGTCACCCTCTAGCCTCTACAGGCACATGTAGACATGTACCAACTGGTGTGCATGCATGTGCATATGCTACAAACACTACCACAGACACACACACTGTGTGTGTGGGGGGGGGGCAAGAGAGAGAGAGAGAGAGAGAGAGAGAGAGAGAGAGAGAGAGAGAGAGAGAGAGAGAGAACACAGTCAGTTTTCTTCTTGTTAAAAACCTCACTATAACCAAAGTAGCAGTACTAAATGTCATTGAAGCAATTTTTAATGGAAATGGTTTATATGGTTGGTCCCCGGTTAGTAATACTGTTTGGGAATCATTAGGAGGCGTGCCCTTATAGAAGGAAGTATGTCACTGGGGGGTGGGCTTTGAGCTTTCAAAATCCCATTCCAGGCCCAGTCTCTTTCTCTATCCTGAAGATTAGTGTGTAGAACTCTCAGCTACAGATCCAGTGACATGTCTGTGTGTTTCTTACTAGGATGGTCATGGACTAACCTCTAAACCTGTAAGCAAGACCCCAATTGAACGCTTTCTGTTATGAGCTGCTTTGACATTAAACACAAAATAAACACCCTGAGCTCACACACATGTAAATAAGTGACTGACAATACTAAGAAGTGAGCAACAAGACACGTCTGCTGTGCAGAAGAATTCCCACTGAACTGCACCGAAACTCTCCCTTACAAGGAGGCAAGCTCTCCACTTCCTAAGTGTGACCTCCGTTTAGAGTGTGGGAAGGAAAGCCAAATGAAACCAATACTCCTGCCACTAGAAAAGCATTGTTCTGTGCAATTTCGTCTCTTTTTTTTTTTTTCTTTTAAAAATTAATTAATTTATTTATTTACTTTACATACTTATTGTAGCCCCTTCCCTTCTCTCATTCAGGTCCCACCCTCCCACTCTCCCTCTTCCCCCTAACCTCTTCCCCTCCCCCTCAGAAAAGGGGAGCCTCCTGCCACCAGCCCACTCCAGCACATGAAGTTGCATCAAAACTGAATACATCCTTTTTCCCTGTGGCCTGGCAAGTGGGGAGTGATCAAAATGTTGGCAACAGAGTCCATGTCAAAGACATCCCTTGGTCCCCTTATTAGGGAACCCACAAGAAGACCAAGCTGCCCATCGGCCACATCTGAGTAGATGGCCTACGTCTACTTCATGCGTTGTCCTTCGTTGGTGCTTCAGTCTCCTCAAGGCCCCCTGGGACAAGGTTAGTTGGTTCTGTTTGTCTTCTTGTGGATTTCCTATCTGTTCCAGGTCCTTCTATCCTCCTCCTTCACCCCAATTTTCCTCAAGGCTCACTGTGTTCCACCCAATGTTTGGCTATGAGTCTGAACATCTGTTTTGATACTCTGCTGGGTGGAGCCTCTCCAAGGACAGTTATGCTAGGCTTCCATCTCTAAGCATAACAGAGTTTCAACAATGTCAGAGGTTGGCTCTCTCACTTGGTGTGTGTCTCAGGTTGGATATTCCCTCACTCTCTTCTCCATCTTTACCCCTGAACAGCTTGTTGGCAGGGTAAATTTTAGGTTGAAGTTTTGAATGGGTAGGTTGGTGTTCCCATCTCTACACTAGGAGCCCTGTCTTGTTACAGGATGGCCTGCCTCTTCAGTCACCACGACCCCTGCTGCTATGGGGTCCCAGCTAGAGTCACCCCCATATCTTCCCAGAAACCTACCCTGTCATAGGTCTCCAGTCTGTCTCAGAGATGCCTCCACCCACAGTTTCTCTTCTCTCTGAAAGCCTTCTGACCTCCCACCCACCCCTGCTTTTCTCACATCTGATCCCCAAACTCAGTTCCCTCAGCATTCCTTCTCTAATCCTGGTCCTTCTCTTCACACTTCTCTTCTTTCCATTCATTTCCCTTTAGGAATGAGATTCAAACATCCTCCCTTGGGTCTTCCTTGTTACTTAGCTTCCTTGGGCCTATAAATTATAGTATGGTTATCCTGTACTGTATGGTTAATATCTGTTTATAAGTGAGTACATACCATGTGTGTCTTTCTGGGTCTAGGTTACCTCACTCAGGATGATCTTTTCTAGTTCCATTTGTTTGGCTGCAAGATAACATGATTTCCTTGTTTTTGATAGCTGAATAGTATTCCGTTGTGTAAATGTACCACAGTTTCTTTATATGTTCTTTGGTTGAAGGACATCTGTATTGTTTCTAGTTTCTGATTATTACAAATAAAGCTGCTATGAACATAATTGAGCAAATGTCTTCCTGAAAAGGTAGATCATGTTTTGGGTATATGCCCAGGAGTGGTATAGCTGGATCATAAGGTAGAGGTATTCCCAATTTTCATACAAGTCGTCAACTTGCTTGGTTAGAGTTAACACCAAGATACTTTATGAAGTTTTGTGACTATTATGAAGGGTGTTGTTTCCCTAGTTTCTTCCTCAGCCTCTGTGTCATTTGTATACAGAAGGACTACTGATTTTTTTTTTTTAGTTAATTTTTTATCCAGCCACTTTCCTGAAGGTATTTATCAGCTGCAGGTGTTCCTCGGTAGCATTCCTTGGGGTCATTTATGTATACTATCATATCATCTGCAAATAGCAATACTTTGACTTATTTCTCTCCAATTTGTATCCCCTTGATCTCCTTTAGTTGTCTTATTACTCTGGCTAGAACTTCAAGTACTATATTGAATAGATGTGAAGAGAGTGGGCAGCCTTACCTTGTCTCTGATTTTAGTGGAATTGCTTTGAATTTCTCTCCACTTAATTTGATGTTGGCTATCAGTTTGCTGTATATTGTCTTTATTGTTTAGGTATGAGGCTTATATTTCTTATCTTTCCAAGACTTTTTATCATAAAGGGGCAATGAATTTTTGTCAAAGGCTTTTCTGCTTCTAATGAGTTGTTCATGTGACTTTTTTGCTTCAGTTTGTTTATATGGTGGATTATACTGATAAATTTCCATATGTTGAATTATTCCTGCATTGCTAGGATGAAGCCTACTTGATCATGGTAGATGATGGCTTTGCTGTGTTTTTTTTTTTTTTATTTGGTTTGTGGATATCTTACTGGGTATTTTTTGCATCAACGTTCATGAGGGAAATTTGTCTGAATTCTTTTTTCTTTGTTAAGTTTTTGTGTTTTAGGTATCAGGGTGACTGTGGCTTCATATAATGACTTTTGCAATATTCCTTCTGTTTCTATTTTGTGGAATAGTTTGAGGAGTACTGATATTAGTTCTTCTTTGACAGTCTGGTAGAGTTCTGTGCTAAAATCATCTAGCCCTAAACCTTTTTCTTCAGTTGGCAGACTTTTGATGACTGTTTCTATTTTTTTAGGGAATATAGGACTATTTACCTGATCTAGATTTAACTTTGGTAAGTGAAATCTATCAATAATGTCATCCATTTCCTTTAGATTTTCCAATTTTGAGGACTGCAGCTTTTTAAAGTAAGACCTAATGATTCTTTGGATTTCCTCAGTGTGTGTTGTTATGTCCTTCTTTTCATTTCTGATTTTCTTAATGTGGATACTTCCTTATAGTTAGTTTAGTTTGGCTATGGGTTTGTCTAGCTTGATGATTTTCTCAAAGAACCAGCCCTTGATTTCATTGATTCTTTGTATCATTCTCTTTGTTTCCAAGTTATTGATTTCAGTCCTGAGTTTGATTATTTCCTGTCATCTATCCTCATTGGGTGCATTTGCTTTTTTTGTCCGAAAGCTTTTTTTAGGTGTCCTTTTAATTTCTAGTATGAACTCTCCAATTTCTTTATCAAGACAGTGCTATGAACTTTACCCTTGGCACTACTTTTATTGTATCCTATAAGTTTGGGTATGTTGTGCCTTTATTTCATTGCATTCTAAAAAATCTTTAATTTCTTTCTTTATTTCTTCCCTAACCCAGTGGTCATGAGTAGAGAGTTGTTCAGTGTCCATGAGTTTGTAGGTTTTCTCTTGTTTCTGTTGTTGTTGAAATCCAGCTTTAATAAATGTTGGTCTGATAAGATCCAAGGGATTATTTCAATTTTCTTGTATCTACTGAAGCTTGCTTTGTGACCAAATATATGGTCAATTTTGGAGAAGGTTCCATGCAGTAATGAGAAGTAGTTTTACTCTTTTGTGTTTGGGTGAAATGCCCTATAGATGTCTGTTAGGTCCATTTGATTCATGACATCAGTTAGTTTCATTATTTCTCTATTTAGTTTCTGTCTCAATGATCTGTCCATTGGTGAGAGTGGGATGTTGAAGTCCCACTACTAATGTGTGGGGTTAGATGTGTGATTTAAGCGTAATTAATGTTTCTTTTATGTATGTGGGTGCCCTTGCATTTGGGGCATAGATGTTCAGAATTCAAATGTCATCTTGGTGGATTTTTCCTTTGATGAGCAGGAAGTGTCCTTTCCCATCCCCATCTTATGTCTATTTGCTTGGAAACCATTTCTCTAGCCCTTTACTCTGAGATTATGTCTGGGATGTGTTTTTTGTATGCAGTACAATGATGATCCTGTTTTAGCATCCATTTTGTTAGCCTGTATCTTTTTATTGCAGAATTGATTCCATTGATGTTAAGAGATATCAGTGACCAATGATTGCTAATTCTTGTTATTTGATGTTGTTGTTGGTAAGTGTATGTGGTATGTGTGTATGCGTGTATATGTGTGTGTGTGTGTGTGTGTGTGTGTGTGTGTGTGTGTGTGTTTCCTTTCTTTTGGTTTTGCTGATATGGTGTTATTTATTTCCTATATTTTCCTGGGTGTAGCTGGCCTCCTGGGGTTGGAGTTTTCCTTCTGGTTTCTTCTGCAGGACTAGATTTGTGGATAGATATTCTTTAGGATTTTGTTTTGTCTTGTTTTGTTTTGATTTGTTTTCTCTATCTATGGTGATTAAAAGCTTTGCTGGATATAGTAGTCAGGACAGACATCTGTGGTCTCTTATTGTCTTTCTAGGCCCTTCTGGCTTTTAGGGTCTCTGCTGAGAAGTCAGGTGTAATTCTGATCAGTCTGCTTTTATTTGTGACTTGGCATTTTTTTCCTTGCAGCTTTTATTATTCTTTCTTTGGTCTGTACATTTAATGTTTTGATTATTATGTGGCAGGATGATTTACTTTTCTGGTCTAATCTATTTGGTGTTCTGTAAGCTTCTTGTATGTTAATAAGCATCTCTTTCTTTAGGTTGGGGGAGTTTTCCTCTATTATTTCATTGAAAATATTTTCTTGGCCTTGGAGCTAGGAGTCCTTTTCTTCTTCTGTTCCTATTATTCTTAGGTTTGGTCTTCTAATGTCCCAGATTTCTTGGATGTTTTGAGTCAGCCACATTTTAGATTTAACATTTTCTTTGACTGATATATCAGCTTTTTCTATCTACTCTTGAGATTCTCTCTTCCATCTCTGACATTCTGTTAGTGGTGTTTATATTTATAGTTCCTGGGATTCTTGTTTTGTTTTGTCTGTTCTTTTTGTTTGGTTGGTTTTGGGTTTTTTTGTTTGTTTGTTTGGTTGGTTGGTTGTTGGTTTTTGTTGTTGTTGGTTTTGGTTTGTTTTGTTTTGTTTGAGACAAGGTTTCTCTGTGTAGCCTTGGCTGTCCTAGACTTGCTTTGTAGACCAGGCTGGCCTCGAACTCATAGCAATCTGCCTGCCTCTGCCTCGCAAGTGCTGGGATTAAAGGTGTATGCCACCATGCCCAGCCTTAGATTCTGTTGTTTTCCCTAGCTTCTGTTCTTTTCCCTAGGGATTCCTTCTCCAGGATTGCCTTAGTTTGTGTTTTCTTTATTGCTTCTATTTCCATTTTTCAGGTCTTGGACAGTTTTATTTATTTCCTTCACTTTTAAATTGTATTTTCCTGTATTCTAGTAAAAGATTTATTTGTTTCCTTCACTTTTTCAATTATTTGTTTGTCTGTTGGTTTTCATTTAAGGGATTTATCTCATATCCTCTTTTAAGGCCTCTATCATCTTTATAAAGTTGGATTTAAGGTTGTGTTATTTTGCTTCAGCTGTGTCAGGGTGCCCAGGGCTTGCTATAGTAGATAGCTAGGTTCTGGTGGCACCATATTACCCTTGCTCTTATTGATCATGTTCTTATGCTGGCCTTTAGCCATCTGGTTGTCCTTGGTGTTGGGTGGATATTCCTGATGCTGACAGGACTCCTCAAGGAGGCAGAAGGAGCCTTTGGCCTGATAGTGGAACTCCAGGAATCACAGACTGCTCGATTTTGCTGACTGGGTGTTCCTGGGGACCAGCAAGCATGGATGATCCTGGAGCTGTCAGGCTTCTTCCAGAGGGACGGTTATCACATCAGTGCATTTTCAAGATTAACATCACCCATCATGAGTCATGTGGACAGAATATGACCTTAAAGATGGCAGTTCCCTTAGTAGCCTTAGTGTGTGTAGCCTTAGTAACCTAAGGTGTGATAGCTAATGCTCATTGCCACCTTGATGGGATCTAGAATGACCTGGAGGATGGACCTCTAAGGTATTTCTATTTAACTGATAGAGGGAAGACCCACTCTGAATGTGGGCAGCTGCATCTCATGGTGTGGAGCTCTGGGCTGAATAAAAACGACAACAGGAGCAAATGAGCACCAGCTTGCCTTTCTCTGCTTCCTCACTGTGGACCCGGTGAACAGCCACCTTATTCCTCCACCCATGCCTTCTTCACAGAAATGGCCTGGCCATCCTTCTACCCATGACTTCTGCACTGTGATGGACCAGTCATCCTTCACCCGTGCCTTCTTCACCATGATGGACCAGCCATCCTTCCACTCATGCCTTCCTCATGGGATGGGCTGGCCATCCCTCTATCCATGCTTTCTCTGCTGTGAGGGACTGGACCCACAAACCTACATTTTATACCTCAAAGCTGTTTCTAACAGTGTTCCCTCATGGCAATGAGAAGAGTAATACTGTAGTCTAATCATGAGGAAAAGTGATACAAATTGTAGAAGAGGGATCCCTTTTTACATCGCTTCTGACCATGCTCCCAAGACTACAAGTCATCAAGGAGAAGAGATTGAGAGTTTACTACAGCTCAAACACAGCTGAAGGAGAAAGAGCGACAACCGAAACAGACTGGGTGTCCTAGGTGGGGTTCCAGAATAGAAAAGACATGACAGCTAAAGAAGTTGGAATAAATGTCAGATTCAGTTAATGTCAGCACCATTTAATTAGTTATAGCAAATGTCCCAAATGAACTGAAGAGGAGTTCTTCATACTATTATCTCAATGTTTCTTGGAATATAAATATAAAACATAACAGCTACTCCCCATAACTGGATCATCTGAATCTGCAGAAATTATCAGAATACCCCTGGGAGAGGCTGAAGTCAGAGTACTCCTAATTGCCTCCTACTTACAGCATGATGTCTTAGAACACTCATAAACAAGTGTTTCTGTTGGTTATAAGGGCTGCATATGTGGTGTGAGGATTTATTTGAAATGGACCAGCACAGATACCACTGTTGTCTTGAGTATGATAGTTCATCTCTGTATCTTTCATTTAATACTCCATGGCTTCTGAGAGCAGCTTTATCTACCGTCTCAGTTGACTAAAAGCAGCTTAGAAGTAGAAGAGCTTCTCCGGGCTCCTGGGTCCAGGCAGAAAAGAACGCATCATAGCAGGGAAGCTTGGCAGCAAGTGACAGGCACAGTGACGGGGCAGGAAGCTGAGAGCTCACATCCTCAACAGCAGACACAAAGCAGAGAGGACAAACTGGAGTGACAAGAAATTATCTTTCGAACCCTGCCCCTAGTGATGCAGTGCCTCCAGGAGACCACGCCACCTTAGCCTCCTCCAAGTAATGCAAACCATTGGGGAACATGTGTTTAAATGTCCCAGACTATGGGGCACATTTCTCATTCAAGCCACGCTTATATGTCCACTAACACCAGCTATCACTATTTAACCTCTTTGTTTAAGAAAATTAATTAATTAGCCTGTCAAGTATCAAGTTTCCTTATCAGGTTCCATTCGGTGGACCCTCGCCCACGTCCTGTTGCTCACCCCATACCCTGCTTCCAGCTTGAACCTTTACACCTTGGTGCTCTGCGTGCACTTTCACACCACATGCATTCTACAGCCCTCTTCGCCACCCTCAAGGCCCTTTCTTTCCCCTTTGATGGAGCACCTCAATCTAGCTTTATACATATCAACTCCCACGTAAATGCACTTATCTTAAAAGTAGAAACTGGGATCCACAGATAAGGGGGCATGTGGGGTTTGTCTTTCTGGGCCTGAGCTTACTATCCGCCATTTATGCTTCAATGATTTCAATATTTCCATCCTGTGTACTTTCTA
The DNA here is from genome assembly GCF_903995435.1 of Acomys russatus. Classification (NCBI taxonomy): domain Eukaryota; kingdom Metazoa; phylum Chordata; class Mammalia; order Rodentia; family Muridae; genus Acomys; species Acomys russatus. Next base: position 17,487,112 of record NC_067151.1, read on the forward strand.
TGAACCTATGGCATAGTGCAAAACCTCTATGTGTAAGGGGCACCTGTAGTTTTCTTGTTTTCTATTATTTTTACCTCCCTCTCTTCCTTCCTATTTTTGTTTTGTTTTGTTGTGTCATGAGACAAAATCCTGCTACGTGAAACTCTCCTTGTAGCTCAGGTTAGCTTCAAGCTGTAGCAATCTTCCTGCCTCTGACTCTGCTGGGATAACAAGTGTGTCCCTAATGCAGCTTGACTTCTTTATGCATACCCTGTGTTGCTTTATGGGCCCCTTTTTAAGGTGACAGCATGTCACTGCGGGGGCAGAATCTGCGGTTAGTAGATAGTTGCTCTAAGAGAGACTACAGCACAACTGACATGCTAACTTAGAAATAGAAACTGTCCCTGCCTTATCTTTTTATTATGGGCGTTTGTTTTGCAATTCCACTTACCAGTTGTGACACAGTGACTTGAGTGTGGCTTTTACGTTCTCTCTCTCTCCTTTGCTCCACGTAATGCAAAAGTTGAAACCCAGGCAGTCAGAGAAAAACGAGTTTATTTATAGCGAGGTTTTCTTTTTTTCCTCTTCATCTAGATTTTTAATGACAGTGTTGTAAGTTGTGGGAATAACTGAACAGTTACTAAAAATATCCATGCAAAAAAGCCTCAGTTATTTAAATGCATCAGGCCCTTTCATGTGGGAACACAAGTCAGTACTCTGGGGAAAGGCTGCTCAGCAGCAGCTCATCCCGAGGACAGTCACTGAAAGTGGCTTTTCACTTTTTTCTCCCAACAGTTGATTGGCTAAGGGCTTTAATAAATATTGGAATGTTTTAACTTAAAATGCTGATAACATTTTTACATTTTAAGGAAGCTATATATGAAATGTAGAATTGTTTTAGTAGTCTTTGATCCTTGAATGTAAAGGTTCAGTTATAGTCAAAAAGGAAAACTTAGATGAGCTTGTCTTAGAAACAGGAAAAATAAATGCTGCCCCTCTAGTGCCCCAGCCCTGGACATAAGGGACGGTCCTGCTCAGAATGATTTTGTCTGAGTATAGAGTGGCAGCCAAGATGGACTGACAAGATGTGGACTCCAAAACCCTGCAGTCACCAGAAAGGATGTACTGAAAAGAGCCAATGATGTTTATTAAGTTGAAATAGCTCAGAGATGGAATTTTCTAGTCACAACTAACGAATGACCAGCTATTCTGCTTGACATTACACTCCTCTGTGATTTTCACCAAAGGTTCTAGAATTTAACACATGGAGGTGGAGTGCTTATTTTTTGGTGCGTGGCTGTGTGCGCATCAGTGCATGCATGTGTGCCATGGCTTGTGTTTGGAGGCCACAGGACAAATTTTAAGAGTTAGTTCTGTCCTTCCACCTTTGCATGGACACATAGCCAGGTCACCAGACTTGCATAGCCATCCTCTCTATCCTTTGACCCAACTCGCCAGCCCACAGAATGCTTACTTTATGAAAAGTGCAACCACATTTCTCAGCACTTGGGAAGTGGAGACAGGAGGATCAGAAATCCAAGCAAGATTCTCGGCTACAGAGAGAGTTCAGCTGCCTGTCACCATCTTATACAAACAGCAAGGAAGCACACTATAATTTATGTGTTTAAAGAGGTCACTGCCAGTGACAAACTTAACTTACAATGGAAAGAGGCACCCTAGTCCTTTGCTACTATCTGTTCATTAACAAAGGTGTCCACTTATTTCTATGAGTGTCTAGGAAGATCTGACACAGTTTTAGAGAGGTGAGAGTTTAAGGTCGTGAAGCTTCAGGACATGAGGCTGGTGAAGTAGGGACCCCCAGTACCCAAGTTCTGAACATCATCAGTGACTGTCCCCCTGGTATAGGACAATCACTGCACCTAACAGCCCACTAAACAGTGGGTGACACAACCACAAATACAGACTTGTTGATTTGTCTGTAAAAGCAAGAGAAGACCCAAAGGCTGGGCGATGCTGCAGGTGAGGGACAGGGGGAAAGGAAGAGAGGCAGCCAAGCTCTGTGGTGTGCACTCACCACCCTGACTCTATGCAGCAGCTGCTGGAAAGCCACCCCCTGTAGGAATAGCTTGCTCCTGTCATGGTGGGAGCTACTTTAAGAGACTCAGGGGAATCTTTGAGCAGAAGTCTGCGTTTCTGTCTCTATACCCCAAAATGTCCCCTCTCCACCCCAACAATCAGCATGAACACAGAAGAATGGTTGTGTTCTGGACACAGATTACAGAGTTAGGAGGCCATATGGTCCCATTCTGAAAGGGGACAGAGGACACTGACAGCTGGAAACCAGGCCTGGCTGCTAGGGGAAGGAGCAACGGCAGCCAGCTACGTGAGAGTTGGGGCCATGATGGAGGCTGGCATGGCCAAGGCACACAGATTCATCTGTGCCCTTCCAGGGCAGAGTGTTTGGGTCTGAGTGACAGCTTCCTATAGTCTTCCAGGCACAGCTTATTTGAACCTTTCCCAAGGCTAGCCCATACTAGCTGAAGGCCTCTGAGAGGCTGTGGACTTGGGCTAGCCTTGTACTCAGCTGGAGGTACCCACTGAATTGCTGGGCTCTCAGGCACGTGGAGATCACCCTCTAGAGATCAGCTGCAGTGGGGGGAAGGGGCAGGAAGGACAGGGCAGGGCTCAGCCTACAGCTGCCTTTTTTGGTCTAACCTGTTTGGATGTCAGTGAGAAAACAGCCCATCAGCTCTCTTCTCCCTCCACCACTGTGACCAAGTGAACCAGCCTGGAAGAGAGCTGCACCCCTAGCTGTTCAGCAGGGAAGAAACGCTGACCTTTGTTAACAATGGGTCTGGCCTGCTCCCCACTTATTTGCCTATCATATTACTCTGCGTTATTTGTATCTTTGTCTTATGAACTTCCCTCCTTCCTATCTTAGTTCTTCTTCTTTCTTTCCCCATCTACTCTTCTTTTTATTAATTATTCATAACTACAGCTTTAGATTTTTTTTTTAACTTCCTAGTTCATTCTAGCTCCTTTCCTTTCAATCCCTGTTAGACATCAAGTGAGATACTCTGTAATATCCACCTCTCCAGAATTCTCTATGATTTACTTTTAAGCTTTGTGTGATCTGTGGCTAGGTAATTTATGTAGGTTAGAGAAATATGGGTATTGACACAGTCAAACATCTAATAAGATAGTTGTGATGTCTGGTTGCTCAAACTCATCCTTATCTGGAGCATCTAAGAACTATGAAGGGAGCTGTGGGTGGCTCCCACAGCTTCTCAGTAACATGTTGGCTTCTGCACTCTGGAAAATGGGTGACTTTCAAGCACACTTTCAAGATCCAGGGCAGGGCTTAGCATAGCTGCCTTCTGAGAGGCTTCAGCCAGCAAAGGATCAATACAGATGCTGAGACTCACAGACAAGATTGGGCAGAGTACAGGGAGCCTGTGGAAGTGTTGCAGGAAGATAAAAAGACCCAGAGGAGACAAGAGCTTCACAAGAAGATCAACAGAGCCAACTAAGCTGGGCCCGAGGTTGGGGGGTTGCAGTGAATGAGACACCAACCAAGGACTGTAGGCAGAGAGTTATTGTGTAGTTTAAATTCTAATCTCCTTTCTAACTAAATGTTGTGCAAACTCTGTTCCCCAATTGTCCTCTTGATATGTCAATAAAGCATCTTATAGCCAATTGATGAGAAGGGGAGAGAATAGGGCTGGACTTCCTGCCAGCCAGGGGAGGAGGAGTTAGGAGAAAAAGTGGGGGATTAAGCACGGGAATTCAGCCACGAACAGAGGTCCAAGGAAGATCAGAAGGAAGAAACTGGAGCAGAGGAAAGCTACAAAGTGCAAATATCACTGGGATGTTTGCTGGAAGTAAGACAAAATAGTCCAGAGGGTAAAGAACAGACTTAAACAGTTCAGCTTATGTTGTGAAGTCTTGTATTATGAAAGTGTCTCAATTACTTATGCAATAGCCAGACTAAGAAATAAGCTAAGATAAACTCCACTGTTTTATAAAAATAACTCCAACAAAGGACCATGCATGGACTGGACCTAGGCCTCCCACACATATATACCTGATGGGTAACTTGGGTCTTCTTGTGGGTCCCCTAGTAAGGGGAGTGGCGGGCTGTTTCTGACAGGGTCTCTGTTGCATGCTTCTCGATCACCCTCTGGAGGGGCTGCCTTGTCAGGTCACCGTGGAAGAGGATATGTTCTGCCCGGCTGCAACCTGAAATGCTGGAGTGGGTTAGTTGGGGTCCCCCTTTCCTGAGGGGTGGGGGAGGAGAGAAGAGGGAGAGAGGGAGGGAGGGATGAGGGAAGGACTAGGAGGAGAGGAGGATGAGAACTATGATTGGGATGTAAAATGAACAACTAAATAAAGTTAAAACAAATGAGCAAACACACAAAACAATACAAACAAACCAAAAAATAAAAACCAACAAATCCAGGAAGGGCACTTGCTTTGGGTGGGATTTGTCCAGGCTCAAAAAGATGGCAACTGGAGCAAGAACTGTAGATCAAATTGCATGCCCATAAAAGATGTCACCCAAGACAGCCAAAGCTCTCCAGGAACATGGTTCTGTCTTTATGCCAAAGCCATGCTGGGGTCAAGGAAATATGTACAGATCCAGGATTCAATGATTCAAAATAAAATGAGAGAAAGTAAGAAAAAATGGAAGGAGGAAGAGATAGGAAGGAAAAGAGAAAGAGAGGGAAAGAGAGGAAAGGAGGGAGTGGGAAAGCGGGTGAGAAAACAGGAGGCAGGGCGGCAGGGAGGAGACGGGATGGAGGATGAGTGGTGGGCCACAGGAACGAACAAGAGCAAATTGTCTCCAGAATGAATGACCCCAAGTCAGCACTTTGTCTGTGGAAAGAATATTCGCTGGGAGGGCCCCAGTGGAGCACCTGGGTAAGTGCCAGGCTCTCAGAGAGAAGATCCTGAAGGCAGATGCCCTGAGGGGACAGAAATTTCCTCAGTGTCAGTACAGACCATGGAAGATCTTTCCATGACCTCTAGATCACAGTTTTTGGCTAAAAGCAAATTTAATAGCCAAGAGAATATCCTGTCTGCAGAAGACCCGGTAAGAACAGAAGGGTTCACAGTCTTCAGTGAGGATGTTTCTGGGGCGCCATTAGATTAGCCAATTTCTGCCTCCTGTGTGCCTGGTACTGCCTTTTGAGAAAAGAGTTGGCGTTGAAGCTCACTTCTCCCACAGCCTGTGTGGTCTCACATGCAGAGCGGCCTGGCTTTTGACTTGTATCCGGGAGGCCTGACTCCTCGAAGTTATCCTGGGTTTGAGCTCAAATGAGACCATATGCTCTCCCTACAACAAGCTCTTTTAAAAGACATATATTGATAAAAAGTATTATCACTTGTAACTGACTGGTTGTGCATACAGACACTTGTAGGGAATAATGTGATGTTTCTTGTGTGTATTCACAGTTAACACGAGAAAGTCAAATACCCTAGCAAGCATAGAGCCCAGAGTTCTATCCCCAGCTACCAGTAAGCCAGGTGTGAAGGTGTACAGCTAAAGGACCAGCACTCAGGGGACCTGAAGTCCACAGTCATCCTTGGCTGCATTGCAAATTAAAGGCCAGCCTGCACTACATGAGACCCCATCTCCAAAATAAAATAAAAATGTCTCTAGAAAACTTGGCTCATAAACTCTCTCCTGCTGAAGACGCCAGCAATGTCCTTTGCATTTTTAATGCATTACAATGTAGAGCTGTCTGTGCCTTCCTTCTAGGGTCTTCTTCTCTCTTCTTCTTCTTCTTCTGAAAGCACACACCCAGGTGCCTTCCTTTGCCTGTCTCAGTGGTGTCATAGATTTAGCACATACCTGAATGTCTCCAATCCTCCATTCTCTTCCTTATCTCTGACTGGTCCATGGCTACACAGAGTTTCTGGTTGTCATTGGGAAGATCTTGATGGAAAGTCTGAGGACATGGGCCACCAGAGAAAAACAAAAGTCTCACACTAAAATGTAAGAGCTACTACCTGGATTGTCCCTTGGGAAATCAAATCCCTAACCTATAAGATGGGCATACACAAACACACGACACACTCATGCAGACACGCACCAAAAAAAGAAGAAATAAGAAGTATCTTTGCCCCGAATTCTCTGATGGAAACTGTTCTGTTCTGAATGAGAAATGGTCCCACGGGCTGGGGTATTAAATTGTGTGGTCTCCCAGCTTAAGAACTGTTAAGAAGCCATGGAGGTAGAGCCTTGCTGAAGAAAGTGAGTAAGTAGGGGGTGTCCCTTGAGGTGTGATGAGAAGTTCTCTGCTTTGTAGTTCCAGACACATTATGACCAGCTGCCTAATGTCTCCACTGCCATGACCTCTATGCCATGCAGAATTGTGCCTTGTGACACAAAATAAAGTCATCCTTCCTTGCTTGCTTATGTTGCTTACATCATGTATTTGGTCACAGCAATAACTAAAGTAAGTAACACAAGAACCCCTTCGATTTGGTCACAACATCCAGGCAAAAAAGGGCTAAGATGTATTTGTCTCCCTGTGAAAGGGTTTATCTGGCTTGCACATCCCAATCACAGTCAACCACTGAGGGAAGTCAGGACAGGACCTCAGAGCAGGAGTTTGGGAGAAGAGATTGAAGCAGAGGCCATGGAAGCATGGCTTGATCCCCAGGGCTTGCTCAGTGGACTTTGTTACAGCATCTAGTACCATCTGTCTAGGGGAACACTGCCCACAGTGAGCTGGACCCGTCCACATCAGTCATTATGAACCCTGAAAATGCCCATATACTTGCCTACAAGCCAATCCAATGGAGGCTTTTGTCATTTGAAACGCTCTCTTCCCAGATAGCACTGGCTTGTATAGAGCTGACAGGAATAATGAGCACAAAGTTTAAACTCCACGCATCAAGTCTTCGTATGTGGAATGGTCCAGACCACTTCAGCACATGGATTAACCATAAATAGGAGAACTTGGGATTTACTATAGAATCAATACAGTGAAGGATGTACTTATCCAATTAATCATTAAATATTCAATTAAAGAGCAGTTAATAACCACACATGCATTTATCTAAAACATAAGGCTATTTATGAGGAATTTTACATAGTCTATTGCTTAAACTTCTATAACTGTGCATGCCTAAGAAAGACACTTAAAGAAAAAAGATCTCATTTGGGCTTACAGTTTCAAATGGCCCCACCCAAGTTTATTTGAGTCCATTGCTTCTGGGCCTATGGTGAGGAGTGATGTCCAGGTGGGCTGGGGTGGAGCAAAACAGGTCACGTCATGTCATGGTGGGCAGCAGCAAGAGAAGGATGGGAGATCTTCCCACTGGCCCCATCAAGCTGTGAATCCACAACGGATGATCCCATCAAGAGGTCAGCATCACTTAATCATTACTGAAGCTCACAGCTACACATGGCTGCTGTGAGGACCAAACCTTCCATGGAGGAGTTTTGGGGTGATACTTGAAATACATACCTTTTTCAGTGTTTACAGTGTGTGTATCAGTCTATAATGCAGAAAACAGTGCAGGGGAGGGGGGAGTCGGTTTTGTCTCTGGGGTTTTTGCTTTGAATAAGAATAGGTACCAACACCAAACTATGCTCTGAAGGTTTTAGCAGAATTTTTTAAAAAACAAAAAACAAAAAGCAAACAAAAAAGCTTCAATGTAACTTTCTCTTTGTGTGCGATCTTATTCTTTCAGCCTCTTTAAAGGGAAGTCTTAATTTAGGGTTCTTGTCTTAGGGGTTGAGTTTAATCAGGAGTGAGAGGGTAGTGGAACTACAATTCTTAAATGACACACAAACTCGTGTTTTTTTTTTCATTTTGAAGTTGTATATGATATTAAACTCAGCAATTATATGGCCAGTCCATGGGAAAATGACAGTTTTCTTGCGTCAACAAAATTGTAATTCTAAGGTCCAGTTTCTGCTGCATCTTGGGTGCCCATATCTGGCTAGCTTACCCCGCATCTTGGTTAGCTGTTCCAAGCATCAGGCAGCCTCCCCTCCTTTCCCATAATTCCCTTCACCTAATTAGTAGTAAAATTTGTTTAAAAAAATCTTCCTTGGCTTATTTTCTATATTTTTAAACATTTGATTTTTTTAAAAAGTTGGGTCAGTGACCCACTTCTGAAGAGTCAAACCTATTTGGTGGCATTTCATGTAAACCCAGATCTTTTATAAATAGCCATGTTTTTCATTTTGTTGCCTTCAAAGCAATTTTTGCTTTAGGGACAAGAATCCCAATCCCAGAATTATTTTACATAAATACAACTTACACTTTCCAACATTTCCCTGTTGCCTCTCTTTGCTAAATGTAGACAAGTCTCTCGTCATCTAAACAAACAGTGGTCGCAACCTCGAGCTTCTCCATTCTGGTCTATATTTCTTTGGCATAAAATATGCTTTACAGGGCCCACGAGGTAAGCCAGCTGGTAAAAGCACTTGCTGTCATGACTGGAGACCTGAATTCAATCCCTGAAGCCCATGAGGTGGGAAAAGGGAATGGATTCCTGCAAGTTGTCCGCTCACTGTCACACAGATGTCTTGGCATGTGAGCAAGCACACATATACATACAAAATAAATAAACTTCATGAAATTTTAAATTAAAAATATAATAATAAAATAAAATCTGCTTTACTGAGGAAGAATGGTTTTATCCCTCTCCATAAGTGACACTAACCATTGTTCTACAATGACAATATAAGATGGATTAAGCGTTAGTCAGTGTTTATGGTACTCTGAAGGCCACCTTAGCTGAGAGCCAAGGACACAAAATAGCGAGGCCTTGGGTGAGGTCAGCTTTCTCATTTGCTGATGATTCTAGTTATGTTCACTTCCATCACCTAGAAACACAGCACTCCCCAGGGCACATTGATAGGGGTGTCACCTGGCATGCTGTCACCCCTGATGCCTCACTTCTGGAGCTGCTGGCAAGCCTAGAGGTGGAGCATGACTTTTCTCTCACTCCCACCTTGATACTCTAGCCCCATGGAATTTACCCTAGCGGGACAAGGCACAGACAACTGTGCAAGATGCACAAAAGGCCATATTTCTACACTAACATCTTCTCTTCCAGTAAAAAAAAAAAAAAAAAAAAGTCAAGCATCAGCAAATCAGCAATTCCCCATGACTCACCCAAACACTCCCCTTTTATTACATTAAGGCGTAAGGTTGGGTTTTCCATGGGCTGGAGAATGCAGTGTTGTGGTAGAATACTATCCTAGGATGCTACCCACCGCTGTAGCCTCTGTGTTTATGCTGCCCTGTGGTCCTCTGGCATTAGAGAGGCTGAGCCACACAGCATCTCTTGACTTTTGGGGGAAGTGTGCTCATGGGGGTCAAGTCTCAATTTCTTTATTGAAAAAAAAAATGCTACCCACAAGGAAAGCCAAGCACAAATACTTGATGACTCAAGTGGAATTCTTCTTCTGTTTCTGCCATCGGCGCCTGTCTCTCCCTTTACCTCAAGATGAAAACTAACCCTCCATATCAGGGAAAAGGAATACCTTGGGGTGAGTAAACTCTATGGGGACTGCCTGTAACCAGTTGTACTCTGCTGACAACAAGCTGTGAGGGAAGCTGAGAACTGGACACAGGCTATTCTGGAAGACAAGTGCACGGAGAATGTTTGCCTTCTGTTTCCTGAAAGAGACAAAGAAAATTCCTCAGAGCAGAAATGGTTTCAAAACATCTCCAGGATGCCTCCAGAAGTTCCTTAGCCCAGCACTGGAAGACTGTCTCTACCTTGAATAAACAGGAAGGGGCAGGCCGGAGCAGGAAGCCTCTGTGAGCTTTTTTGTAGTTCAAGTATCGAGCAACAATGGGGACTTGATCCCCATGCGCCCAGCCAGCAGGCTTAGTGAGCCTTCCTGAGAGGATTAAACTCCTGCAGCACCTATGTGGCAACACTGTGCCCTGCCATGGCTTCCTTCCAGGGCAGTTACCAGGGGTGGATGTCATCCAATTAATAGTAACTGTGTGACCTCCTCATGACCCCAAACCTCCAGAGAAGAGGCGTGTGTACTTTTGTGGGTGGATGGAAGGATGGCCACCAAGGAGGATCAAAACATCTAAAACTGCTCGTTTTTTATGTAACAGTTAAAAAGAATAAAGAGAGACTTGTCTCTTGGATATCTGAGAACTGAATGAAAACTTGAGGGCCCACTAGAAAAATTCAAATCAGACACACTTGAAACACATTTCAAGCCAAGATATATGAGGAGAGCCTTCAGCTATACCCACCTCCCACCAGCAGGACCTCCACACACCTTCTGGGAGTGGGAAAACGGGGCTCCCTTATAGTCTGCGCTTCGGTACAGAACAGCATGTGCTTACCTTTTACTATTCTAGACTCGAGGGAGATGGATTCTCTTCTGCTTCTGAGAATCATCCTTTCTTTTTTTTTCCACTTCTTTATTAAACATTTTTAATTTTTACATATACATTTATATTATTATACATATATACAATAAACTGCCTGTAGCAAAAAGAACCGTGACACAATCAGGAATTATATACATGTCACATTCTTAGTGTTTTGGCTATTTGTATTTGACAGCCTTGAAGAAAACATCTTTCCTATCTTGGTGCATCTAAAATTCTAAATGTAAATCAGTCTCCATAACATCTTGTCATTATCAATTTAAAACATCTATCTAGACCTAAAAACATCTCAACCACTAAACAACTAAGCTTCATTGTAAAACTAAGCTACCTGGTCTTCAACTCCATCAGAGACTTGAGAAGGAATAAACTTGATTCCTGAGTATACCAGGAGTGCAGGTTAGTAGTTTTCCAAATGAGAAGACGACAGAGACAGTTTGCTATCTGAGCAGTGTTTCATCACTGTGGTACGCACCATCCAGTTAACCACTCTGTCACCAAAGCATCTCGTTTGCAGCCTCCTTCTTTCCAACTCTGAGTCCAAGGTTCTTAACTAAAATACTTTAGTCCACGCTGAGCTGAACCCTGGCTGCACATTGTGACATCCTGTTTGGTTCTAAATGGCAAGATTCACTTTGTACTAAAACATTAGCCAGGGAGGGAAAACAAACAAACAAACTCCTTTCATTTGTGTCTTGAGAGACAAGGTATTGCGAGGCAGCCCAGGCTGTCTGCAATCTCACTGTCCTCCTGTCTCTGCTCTGAAGCCCTGGGACTCCAGGTGGAAGTGACCACCCTGGAGCCTTTCTATCATTTGTAAACCTTCTTACCCCAAACAGAAGCTTGAATGTCACCAGATCACCTAAAAGCTAACTGTTAATATTTTTACTTTTCATTTGTTTCCAAGAGGGACAGTAACTCCCACACATTTCCTGGCCGTGCCTTTCCCACGTACCTGTCAAGACTTGGAATATTTTCCCATCTCCCTTTCGTCCCCACTTTGACTAACAGAATATCACTGTACCAGTCCGGGAGCCGCACTCTGCCTACAGCAGTGACTCTTCCATTCTGTGGTAGTCTCAGCTACATGGCAGGGCTTGGGGTATGTTTCGTGAGTAAAGTTCAAATGACCATAGGGGTACACTGCGCCATTGAGCCCAGACAAAAGTAGAAAACCACCAGTCATGAAGAATAGGCTGCCTTGGGCCTGGAGGGTTGTTTGGTAGTTAGGAGCCTCCTAGAGTTCATGTAGGGATCGGGAGCTTAGCTCCCAGCATGCAAATACAGCAGTTTACAGCCCACTGTAACCCTAACTCCACAGGATCCAACGTTCTCCTCTGGCCTCTGAGGGCACCTGCACTAACATGCACGCACCACACGCGTTCAAGCACAAAGTCACAACCCATTGAGAAACGTATTTTTTTCAGTTAAAAAAAAAAGTCTTAAGCCATTGCATGGCAAAGGAGACTATGGTCTTTTCTCTCCCAAATTCAAATTCATGTTGAAACAATTGCCAATGTGAGGCCTGTAGGAATTAGTTGATTTGCAAAGCCCTTGTACAAGCAAGCAGTCTTCTATAAAAGGAGATCCCTGTGCCAGTCCGCCCTTTGCATGGGAGTCTGAGACCACAGGAAGCCCTCAGCATGTACTGAACACCTTTGAATGTGGACTTTCAGCACTCAGCTCTGGTGTTTTCTTATAGGACCACAAATGTGCTAAGGCCTGGTGGTTCCTATGCAGTAGTGAGCCACGGGAGCCAAAGAGGTCATCATCCTGCCATGCTAATTCATCATGTTGAGCCAGGGCAGGACAGGCATTTCCCAAGGGAAGTGGTGACTAAGCCCAGTTATGGAGGTCTAGGGGAGGGCATACTACAGATGAGAGCAGCCAGAAGGCCCTTCAGCTAGGGTCACAGGGAGCTCAAGGGGAAGATCCCTCTGAGGCAGGCATGCCATTCCATATGGTCATGGGGAGCTAGCTCCGCCCACATTCCCTATGATCTCAACCTCCAAAGCCGGAAGTCTCTTCCTGTGTTCCCAGAAGAGAAGAACTCACAGCAGGGCTTAGATGCAACAGACAGAGCAGAGTTCATTTTTAGCAGGAGGGTAAGCAGAAAAACGTACAGCTTCCGGTACAGAGAATGGACTAGCCAAGTGCAATGGTATGAAGGCTTCTGTCTAGTACTGGTGCCACAGCTGGTGTCAACAGTCCACTTGACATCCAGGAAGAGACACGCTTTAGCTGAATAATCGCCCAAATCAGATTGGCCTGTGGCCACATATGTGAGGCATTTTCTAAATTGTTAACTGATGTAGGAGGGTCCATCCCATCCCGGGGGAGGGGGGGCGGGGGCTGTGCCATCTTTAGGCCTGTAGACCTGAGCTCTATAAGAAAGGTAGCTGAGCAAGCCAGTAAGCAGTGTTCTTAATGTGGTTTCTGCTTCAATCTTATACGTATAACCCGAGCAACTTGGGAGGCCAAAGCAGGAAGATCTATGGAGAGGACAAAAGCTGATCTAGGTTCAGTACCAGCAAATCCAAAAAGGTGAAAGAACTCCATTAAAAAAAAAAAAGAAAAAGAAAAAAAAACCTGTAGGCACACTGGTCTGTTGCTTGGCAACAAAGAGCAGAAGCCAGTGGCAGACATCTGGGTTCCAGAATGGTGAGTCCCATAGTCCTTCAGGCAAGAGAAGGTTCTTATCTATGAAAATAAACCGGTTACTGAGCAGATGTGTGGAAAGAGAAATACTCCTCAAGCAGAGAACAGAGACAGATGTGTTTAATGCTGCTGTTTGTTCATGGCCTGCCTTCTGGTACTTGGATGGAAGGGTGTCCAGGAAAACTCACAACTTTGAGGCCTGAGAAGGTATCCCAGCTCTGAGGAAAGGTATCTTAGGACACAGGAGCCTAGGAACCACACCGCTCTGAGGAGGGACAGTGTCCCAAGGGTATCCTGAGACATGGGGAGCCCAAAACCCACATAGCTTTAAAAGGAGGCCTCCTCTGCAGAGACCTTACAGCTTCTAGGGGAGGGTTGCCCCAACCCCTGAGGAGGAGCAGCCTAGGAGCCTGAGCCCCATTCCTCTAGCTAACGCAGCTCCCAGGGAGGGTTAGCTCAAACCCTGAAGAGCTAGGAAGCTTAGGAGCCTGAGCTCTGCTCTTTCCCTGATTGTTGTGGTTAGTGTAACAGTATGGCCTAATATTTATTATTAGCCTTAAAATATTATTATTATTATGGCAGTATTTTCTAACCCACTAGCAATCAAGACACAGACACCTGGGCCAGGGCAGATATTAATCACCTAAATTGCATCCCATATTGGGGTAGGTATGCCATGCCCTGCCCCAGTCCCATGCCATCTGCTTCTGATAATTTCTGTTGAGCTGCCTCCCACCCATAATCCCAAACACTTGCTAATTATCATCATCTGGGCCAAATCTCCATCCACAAGGGTCATGTGCTTCTCCCTGCACCTAATCCATGGTGCCCGCCTTCTTTTCTTCCTGCTTTTCTCCCCAGGTCTCTCCTCCTCTTTCGGTCTCTTTTCCAAAAGCCCAGAGAACCTTATCCATGCCTATCCCATTTCCCCTGCCCAGGTGTGATGGCTTTTTAATTAGTTAAACAGGAATAAGTTCTTTAGGCAAGGTTACATAGCAACCTTGGGGTACAGAGACAGCAAGCAGTAATTAGCATCAAGGTATAGCAGACTGACCTCCAACACCCAACATTTTCTCTTCTTTTCTTCTTCCAATGAGAGAGTCACACCAGGCAGTAAATCTATGAAAAGAGATGAATCCTGGAGTGGCTGCCCTTGCTCAGCAGACACAGCCTTTTACATAGGATTTCTTAGGGGGTGGAGCTTTCGAGGGCAGGGATTTCCAGAATGTGGATTGGTGGGATTGCAAGTCCTGAGCTTGGGGAGCTCAGGAATTGGTGAGCTTTCCTGTACAGGGATTAGTCGGTTTTCTTGCTCTGGGATTGATGAGTTTTAGTGGGAAGCTCAGGGATTGGTCAGTTCTTTTGCTCAGGAATTGGTGGGGTTGTTGTCCAGGCTTTTACCCCAAATTAGCACAATCTGGGATGAGTCCTACTGAGGGACTGGAGATGGCAGTTACAGAGGCTGGGGAGGGGGGGATGGTTGGGCTGCTGGAGCTTCTTCTGTCAGGGCCCTTGCCACTTTCTGCCCTGAGGGGTTATAACATATACATCGAGTCCGTAATTTACAGAGAGTCCACCATGAAAGCCATAGGCTTGAAGGACAAAAAGGTTGTCGTCATTGTAAGGCTCTCTCTCTCAGCCTGAGCCTAGGAACATGACCCAGACAAGCTTGGGAAAGTGACCCAGAAAGAATTGAAGGCCAGTTTCAGTTTCTGAGATCAAGGTGGCCAATCGAGATAAACAATTTCAACTAAGGTAAACAATTCTCAGAAAAGTACCATCTGGAAATTCTCTGGAAACTCCCCAACACCCCTCCCTGCCATGAATAGCCCCCAAGACCAACGACCCCTGCAATAGCCAATAACGTTTAGACAAGCACCCTTAGTGACCACCAGAGCCAATCCTAACATAGGGCACGCAGCCCCTCCTAACCTTTGCGGTTTTAGCCTTTAAGAGTGGTCTGTAACAGTGACTGGGGTACCTCCCTCCTGAGTGCTGAGGTCCCCTGACGCGGGTCAGCAATAAACCTTGTGTTTTTGCATCAACACTGTGGTCCTCGAGTGGTCTCTCATGACGACCCCCTACTCGAGTGGACTCTAGAGTCCAACATCATGGACAGCTACCATGGCGGCGGCAGCAGTGCATATTCTGAAGCAGGAAAGACGTCGGTTTCCATAGTGGTAGGCTGAGGCAGGAATGGGCACCATGGACAGCTCCCCATGAGGCACTGACAGGAGCTGCCATTCTGTCTCCTGTCTCCACAGCCCCTGGGTGGGAAGGAGGTGGCGACTGCTTTGAGTTGGGAAGGAGGACTGACAGTGAGCCACTTGAAATTTTAGTGGCCCATTGCTCTTAGCTCTTGGTGTGTGTCAGGGGGAGGGGGCAGGGGCCACCATAGCATGGGGCCCGGGGCGGCAGGGATGGGGGGTCAGTGGGCCATTTGCTGCCTTGAAGGGGATGGCAGCAGCGGGTCACCAAGGCTTGGGGTGGGGTGGGGGGGTCAGGGCATCAGGACAGCTTTGGGTGGCTAAGGTGGCCTGCCCGGCACCTTGGGGTGGGTGGGACAGCTGCAGCTTGCTATTGCTATAGCTTGGAGCATTGCAATGGGTCACCTCTGTGGGCCGCTATAGCTCTCTCTGTAGTTCTAGTTCCACTGCTGCCAGCGCTACAGGGATGGTGGTAGCAGCGGGTGGCCTTTTTCTAGGTGGGGCACCTCGGCTCAGTGCAGCTCCCAGGTCTGTCTCTGAAGCTCTTTGAGGCTGAGGCAGCTAGATGCCGTGGGTCTAGCCCTACAAATATAAGAACATAAATAGTTAAAGAACTAGTCTTTCAAAGTATCTAATTATTAACATACTCAGAGCCTTTTCCTAATGCCCCTGGTACTGAGAAAACAGAAGTAACTCAAGAGAATGTGAATAAATCTATAAACTTCTTCATAAAGATCACATGGTTTTATTAGAAGTCTAAACAATGCCTTTTGTAACCTAATAAAAGTAATATATTTTTAATATGTGGAGTTTTTGATCAAATTAATTATAATTCCAAAGGAATTAGCAGAACTACAGACAATCTTTTTGACCTAATAGCTTTGTCTGAAAATGGTTTTCGAAACCACCAGCCTCTAGGGACTAAACAATAGACCACGCAAGGGGACACTGGGGCCATGGGCCTAAACACTGCTCTAGAATGCGGAGTGTTCGCCACGGAAATTCAGTTACTGCTTACCCTGTCCACAGTTAACAAGAAAGCACTTCACTTGTGTGTACACACTTCATTTTGGACTGGTCATTCTCCTGTTGAAACAGAATAGCATCTGGGAAGTAATGGGCCAGGAAGCATCCTGACTCCCCAGCTATCCGGTGTTGGGGAAGGGAGCCTAAACACCAACCGTCTCACTCACCCCCACCCACACCCCACTCCATCCCCCCCCCCCAGCCCCACCCCCATCCCATCCCACCCCCACCAGTTGAGGAAGCTGCCTCCCAGGAAGAGTGGCCATGCAGTTACAAAGTTTTATAGGTTAACCCTGTCCACTTCCAGGTTTTCATGTCCTCTTGTCCGTAACACTGTAGGACCCTTACAGGACGCAGGTGGGGACAGGGTGGGACTTAGGAGCCTTTTTCTCTCCATTTTGGCTAAACTATAAATACATCTGTTTCTTTCAGCAATTTCTGTTTTATAATTTCTTTTTAAAAACAGATAAGCTTGGGCATCAGGTTTATGTAGAAGCTTACAGACCGTAGCCCAGGCTTCCTTTTGCTGTGTCTGCTGTAAGATTATATTCATTAGAGTCCTCGAATGGTGAGAGGTTCTTACCTACAAAGATGTAACAACCAGCAAAAGTCAGTCTATCCCAATGGGAAAGCGCTGTTCTATTCTGCTGCCATCTGGTCACCACCTGGTTCCTGAGGATCAGCTCCTTCCATCCTTGCCTTGCATTCAAAGTGTTCATGCCAGGCTACTGGCACATGCCTCTTATCCCAGCACTCAGGAGAGACAGAGATGAGCAGATCTCAAGTTTGAGGCCAGCCTCAGTTGCACAGGAGACTTCTGAGGAGACCCTTTGCAATGAAATTTAAAAAAAAAAAAAAATCATGAAACCCCATCTTCTGAGGGAGATGTGCAGAAGATTGCCATTTTGTGATTGATATTCATACGCTAAGAACACCAAGATAGGGTACCAACAACTGCCTGTGCTTAAAGACACTGGCATTCAAGGAAGTTTGCTATGTTCTCTGTTTTATTGCCACATCAGAAAAATACAGACAGGAAGGCAGCTTCTAGGGAGATTCTTACTCTCTAAGTCATCCAGAACTAAATCCCACCTCCACACTGACAATGCCCATGCCCAGACTGCAAGCAGGTCTTGGGGCCCAGAATTTAGCATTTGCATATATATATATACATATATATATGTATGTATGTATGTATGTATGTATGTATGTATGTATGTATGCATAGCACCAGACCAAGCCCCAACAACTCTGAGTATAATAAAAATATATCAAAACCAAGAAAAATGATCCAATTTTTCAAGCAGATAGCCATCTCTTTCACAGCAAGCCACTTTGAGCATTCCTTTCTAGGCATGCAATTGTCCTTGCTTGTTCTCAAATACTTTCTTCAGGTGCTGCCTAGTGGCAAGAAAATCCTTGCGTGCCTCAGGCAGAGCTCAGAAATAGCCAGACAAGCCCAAGGGGGAGAGTAAAATTGAATTTTCAACTTAATTAGCTCTCTAATTGTACGGCCCAGCCTATTTGATGTATCTGGAAATATAATCAACTATGATTTATTTAAACTCGGCTTAAAATGCATTTTCTTCATTTTCTAAAAACCCTGTCATGATTAGCTTTTTTTTTCCCTAAATGAGCAGCTTATTATGTTAGTTTTAAGTTCAAATAAGCAACATCTAGCTAGATTCATATTGCTGTAAGGCTAATCTCTCCAGAACTTGCCAGTTCACAGAACCTCCCGGTGCTACAATGTAGGCAGATAGTACTAGCCCAGCTTTTAGCTGTGTTGCTGAGGATCTGTCTGAACTCAGAGCCTCTTGTTTGTACAGCAAACACTGTCCCCACTGAGCCACCTCCCCAGCCTTCGGTCTTCTTTTTAAAATGAGATCCAAGATCTGCCCTGATTGGGCCTTTGCTTTTTCCCCAACTAGTTAACATGGCTATAGCATGAGGTTTTACAGAAACCAAGGAACCCAAATGCATCATTTGCCCTGTGGGGACATTGTCCCTGTGAGTACTTTCTTAAAGTTATTTGTAGATTTAGTCATCTCTCCTTTAAGCTTGTAGGGTTGGCTACAGCTCAGTGGAAGAACACTTGCCTGGCTTGCTCAGTGCCCTGGGGTCGATCTCCAGTATGCAAAAGAGGCATTTGTAGCCAATATGGCCGCTTTATCATCCACTTCAGCAGCTCTCGTTACTATACCATATAGAATATGAGCTCTCAGTCTATTCCCGTGGTATATGCATGATCCATCATGTCTTTATCCAAAGGTTCAGAGAGTAAGTCTGTTGGGTTTAGTATGAAAGGGGCTTTCATCTTCTCCCAGGCCCTGCAGAATTGATCCAAATTAAATTATTCATCAAAAGTAAGTTCAACTCTTAGAAGGCCAGGGCGCCAAGCTTTAAGGATGAAGATGGGGAGGTATCTTCACAGCCTTCTCATGTCAGCAGTGGAGGAGTGGCCTGGCCACCAGAACCACTGTGGCTTCGTCACTGTAACAGTGATCACACAGCTGTGGGTGACAGGATGAAACAGCAGCTGTCCATGCTGTGAGGGAATTTGTGTGAAGGATAAGATGGAGTGTGGAGACCATAGCTCTTCCTTATTTGGAAACTTCAGGGGCTCATTTCACTAATCTTTTCACAGTCCTACTTAAGGAGATATTTCAAGTGATCTCTGAGAAATACCTTCTGTGCATGCATGATCAGAGAATCCTTCGTGCTGTCTGCTCTCAATGATAACATTAACCCAAAAACACAAAGGAAAATTCTGGTACCAGCTCTGGCCAAGAGCTGATGGCTACCTTCCACCTTGGAGTGGCCCTTTCCCAGCAGAGCCCTCTAAGAACCCAGAATGTTCTGATTTCTCCACAACCACAGGTATAAAGCAAGGAGCCCTCCTGGAGTAGCCGTCCCTGGCCTCCTGTCCTGTGGAGTCTCAAAACCTGCCTATTTGCCAGCATCTGGATGTTCCGATCTCCAAAGATGCATGTGCCCCGAGCTCAGCCTTTGTTCTCATCAATTAAAAGGCCCTGGAGGATCACAGCCCCCCTTCTCCATGTACTCCCCTGAGACTTCGTCAGTGCACTTACCTTAGAGAAACGTCTGGGGATAAAGGGGAGTATGAGAGGATTAAAACCAGGGCTGCATGGCTCTAAAACCCCCACCTTTGTCTCCTTCTTTGTTCATGACTGAGAAGCATCATTGTGACTTTCCTTTGGGGATCCATCTTCTAGAATCTTGTGTGCATTGCTAATCAAAACAGTACCGGGACTTCTTCATTCTAAAGGAAATACATATCACATTTGCATTTTATTTTCTTTAATGCTCAAAGATAAACAAATGTCTGTGTGAACCTGTCTTCTCCCTGTGTATTCAAAAGCATGGGACACTGGCCCTCGTGAAGTCATACCTATGCTGAAGGTTGACTTGACTCCAGACCTTTTGGTTCTGGAAAGCTGGGATGTTGCCAATCCAGAGACAAGTAATCAGGGACAGTCTCTATCCCTCTGTGTTCATCCATTGCCCAATTCAGGGTGACCTCACATCCTTAACTATCTGTCAAAACCTATGGAATGCATCATCAATGACTTAGCGACCCCCCTGTGTATACTCTGCCCTGAGCCAGTGCCTGAGATGTCGCCGAGCTTTATCACTTTTTGGTAGAAAGCTGTGATCCATGGCTTTCTTCTGTTCTGAGACACTAGGATTCAGGGACTCTCTGCCCTTTGGAGTGTGGCACCGAGGAGACCTGACTCTGTGTTCCTGGCTGTGACCACACATGTTTAGCTCAGAGAAAGCTCTTATTTCTACCAAGGTGGGTCTTGGGACTGAACTCAGGCCATTAGGCCTGACACTAAGTGTCTTTGTTCAGGGAGCCATCTCACTAGTCTTTCACTGAGACAAGATTTTTAAAAACAAACTTAGCAGCACCAATTTCTCCCCTTCTATGTGTGAGATACAGAACAGCTCAAACTTCTTAACTGATTTTATGCATTCAGAGGGAATACTATTTACCATTGTCTTTTCTGCTCACAGTTTACTGGGCCTTATATTCACTACATAGCTGAGGGGGCCAGATGTCCTTGAACCTCGGAGCCTTCTGCCTCCACCTTTCTGGTGCTGAGATTAAAGGGCTTGCCACCACGTCAGGTTAATATAGCGCCAGTGATGGAAACCACGCCTTGGTGGGACTGTTGGCTAAAACTGCCATGACTTTGCTCCGTCAGCCACTCAACATAACATTCAAGAGTGACAAAGGCAGATAGAATCTGGCCTCTATTTTTACTTACTTACTTTATCTGCAATGAACAAACTACTTTATTCCTTCGAAACAAATTCCTTAATTTGTTCTAGACTACTGCTTGCAGTCCCTTTGGTGACATTTTGCACAGGTAAAAACGCAGAAGGGTTATGTAGCACACCCTTGGCGTGACACCTGGAACACAGCTCTTGATAAATTCCCTTCTGTCCCTGGCTCCTAGGCTGAAATAAGTGTAGACAAGAGATTTCTCCCTTGCAAAAAGTGGAAAATAGCAAGATCCCTGCCTTAGCTTTTTACCAGGACTCATCATTGTCTAAAGAAGGAATTTCTGGCCACCTTGGCAGCTTGACAGGGGCTGAGGTCCTTCTCGGTGCCTTGGCTGTATTGTCTGTGTCTGGTTCCAACTCAGACCTCATCCTAAGTAGGCCTATTCCTTGCAGCCAGAGCTCCCGAGTGCCTCCTACCCGTGCCCTCTGCCTGCTGTTCTCATTTCCCCAATTTCTCAGCCAATATTCCCCTTCTTCAAATCCAGGCCACTGGAGGATGGAAACCCACAGGGAGGCAGAGTGAATTTAATCCTGTTGTCATTAGTTTACATTCTAAACTGCTCAGTAAGCAGCAAGCAGTTCCTTACAGAAACTGCTGCTGTGGAAAGCAACCCGGAAATGAGCTGGAAAAGCAGATGGCTCAATGGTCCATACCACTGTGGGGTTAACTCCCTCACCCGCATCTGGAGCCCCAGTGTGTCAGCTCCCACTTGCTACCTCTTCAACGCCCAGTCCCACCCCATCCGTGGTGGACCACCTCTCTATATTAAGAGAAGTCCACCCTTTGGAGAGAAATACTAAAATGTATTAAGATGATCAGTGAAGCAGCTAATTGCAGTCCCTTGCTATAAAAACTAGACACTTTATGTTTCTCTTTCCCAGAACTCTGAAGAACTGACACATCTGGAAGGTTGATGGAAGTTAGGCTCCATTTCCACTGCATGTCCCTCAAGAATCTCCTGCCACACCCCGCCCTCGCCCTTCTACCGTTTGATTTTAAGAGTTCTTCAGCAGGGCAGACATGTCCCTGATAAGGCTAGTGGAATCTGCACATGCTCCCCAGTGCTTACATGATGTGCACCGGCAGTTCCTTTAGAAAGCAAACAGAACCTGGTCCCTTTATTCTACTCTGACTTTAGTTTTAGAGGCAACGACTGAGCTGTGTGATTATTGGCCAGTATGTTTCTAAACCCTTGTTTTGATTACTGAAAACTTTTGGGGGGCATCCCTTCATGATTGCCAGATGATATTACGTAACTCAGGGTCCCCTCTTAGGGTTTGTAGTTTCCTTAAGAGCAGACTCAAACCGAAGCTGGAGGAGTTTCAAAGAAAAGCCCAGGGCAGACAAGCAAGCTGCACCACTCAGCCATGACCTACAGGAGGAGACCTAAGAGAGAAGGAAAAGCAGTGCTCCCCCACCCCCACCCCCACCCCCACCTCCATTAAGGTTAGGCAGAGGCCAGCCAGTTGGTAGGGAGCAGGAGGAGTTTCAAAGAAAGTAAGGAATCCCAAAGTACCAGAAAAGACTGGTTCTCACCAGCACTTATAAGAAAGAGATAGAAAAGAAGAAAAAGGAAAACTTAACCTATTTCTGAGTCAGGACCCAGAAAAGCAGGCAGAAAAGACTCATGGTGGCTTGTAGGCCCTACACTAGAAAGTGGGAATTCTGGGAAGAAGGAAAAATGCATCATATCTCATTGAAGAACAAATTATTCCTTCTGTCTCCTTAGCATGGCTTAAGGTAAACTCATTTTCCTCAGGGAGATCTTCATTTCCCTTATAGACTTCCTCATACTGATAACAAGTGCCCAGGTGGTAAACTAGAATGGAGAGCAGGAAGTTTGACTTGATTGGTGTGGTGTCTGAAAGAAAATAGCCCCCATGGGCTCAGATGTTTGAATGCTTGGTCCCCATATAGTGTGACTATTTGGAAAGGATTAGGAGGTATGGCCTTGTTGGAAAAGGTGTGTCACTGGGGGTGGGCTTTGAGACTTCAAATGACACCATGCCCACTGCACTGTCTGCCTTGTGGCTGTGGATCATCATGTGAGCTCTCGACTGTTGTCTTCACTCTGTCATCATGGACTCTAACACTCTGAAACTGGAAGCCAAATTAAATGCTTCTTTTTAAAGTTGCTTTAGTCATGGAGTTTCATCACAGCAACAGAAAAGCAACTAGGACTGTTGGCTTGTCTGCTCTTGGTCTAGAGAAGAGGCAGAGTGCTATGATGCAGGGCACAGGGAGCCCGAAGTTGCTACGCCACTAGAGTTAGGAAGTCAAGGAGAAAGGATGGGATCCTGAATCACCTCAGAGGTGTGCCCTCAATCACAGGAAGCTCTTTATGCTGCCTCTGCCCAGTGCCAAGGAATGGACTGAGCCTCTTCCACAGAGCCTTGGGATGAGGGTGTAGAACATTTCAGATCCAAGGTACTACAGAGACAGTCTCTTACCCCTGAAATCTAAACATGGGATATAATAAAATGCACCGAATCAAAATATAAACCCCACTCCTCATACTGACCACTCTGGCCTGCCTGCAGCAAGACCTATTAATTCAGGCTCTCTCACCTTTGCTCTTTCACCTGAGTCACTTCTTATCCACCACTGAAGCCCGGCCTACTACCACTCGGCTGTCAGCCTTACAGACGTTGTCATATTGAGCACGACAGTATTACTGCAGGCGTTGTCATACTGAGGATGACCCAGTACTGTTACAGGTATTGTCATACTGAGAACATAGCATTGTTACAAGCACTGTCATACTGAGGACACAGCACTGTTATAGGCATTGTCATACTGAGGATGACAGTATTGTTACAGGCATTGTCACATTGAAGACACAGTACTGTTACAGGAGGTGTCATACTGAGGGCAACAGTATTATTACATGTGTTGAAATAATAAGAGGGTAATACAGGAGGGTAACGCAATGTCTTCCCATTTTGAGTTCTTTAGCGATAGTGTGTCCTGAAAGGACATTTTACCCTCCTAACAATGGTGCTGCTGAGGGCAGAGCCAGGGCCTTCAACACTCTGGGCTATTGCTTCCCCTCTAAGCTATACAGCAGACAGACATCATTTTTTTTTTAATTCATTCGTTAGTTTTCCAAGCCTCAGCAATCCATTTAAGAGAATTCCCAACTCACCACCCAAGGGTCACCTGTGGCTTCATTTACCCAAGCAGAGTTCTTTACTAGATAAGAGAAAGCTAAGGCCAAAGTTAATGCAGCTTTCAATCTCCTTTTATCCCATTCTTTTTTCACCCAGTGTGAAAAAAAGGCATGTGCGATTTAGAAACTAGAGGGAGAAGAGAATTCTATGCCTAAAGATTGTCATGCAGAGGCAGGTGGGTTACTGTGAGTTCGAGGCCAGACAAGACTACACCGAGAAACCCTGTAAAAAGAATGTCATGCTTGTTTTACTTAGGGTAACTCTTGCTCTCATGAAACACCATGACCAAAGGCAATTTGAGAAGGAAAGCATTTATTTGACTTGTATTTCCATACTGTAGGCTATCATTTAAGGAAGTCAGGACAGGAACTCAAACAGGACAGGATCCTGGAGGCCATGGAGGGGCGCTGCTTACTGTCTTGCTCCTCAAGCTTGCTCAGCCTACTTTCTTATAGAACCCAGGTCCACCATCTCAGGGGTGGCTCCACACACAGCAATCTAGGCTCCATGGATCGCCAATTAAGAAAACGCACTTACAGGTTTGCCTATAGAATGATTTGTTGTTGTTGTTGTTGCTTTGAGATAGGGTTTCTCTGTGAGTCCTTCATGGACTCACTCTGTAGACCAGGCTGGCCTCGAACCCCCCAGAGATCCTCCTGTCTCTGCCTTCTCAAGTTCTGGGATTATAGGCATGTGCCACCACACCCGGCTGTACCCTTGATCTTCTGGAGGCATTTTCTCAACGGAGGCCCCCTCCTCTCTGATGACTCTAGCTCATTGGTTCTCATTCAGCCTTCCTAATGCTGTGACCCTATAATATACTTCCTCATGTTGTGGTGATCCCAACCATAAAATTATTTTGTTACTACTTCGTAACTGTAATTTTCCTACTGCTATAAATCATAATGTAAATATCTGATATGCAGGAAATCTGATACATGACCCCCCCCATGAAAAGGTCATTCTCCCAAAAGGGCCGTGGCCCACAGGTTGAGAACCTCTGCTCAAGATTCTGTCAAGCTGACATGAAACTCACTGGTACATTAAGACACTCTTTACTTGTGGTGGTTAAACTAAAATACTTTTGCCAAAGGTAGCAAATGATGCAGGAAATGAGGTGACAAAAAAGAAAACACAGGAAACATGTGTTTAGGCCACAGCAGGTGTCTGATAGATTCAACTCCCGTGGCTCAGAACTCTCTAGTGAAAGACTGGTCTTCATTTTGCAAAAAGGAAGCTAAAAGAGCTTAACTCTTTTGCCAGAGGTCACGTGACACAAAAGCAGTGCATGCTAGATTTAAAATTCAGCCTGACTGAAAGAGTTCACTCCTCCCCAAAGCCTGCAGCTAGGGCAGGATGGACTTCCTCACCCTAAGCTGACTTAGGAGCTTGCCACCGTGGCTCAGCGCAGGGTCCTCGGTCACAGAAGAACCACTCCAGCTGATGGTCAAGGAAGCAGATGGGTCAATTTACAATTTGGAGTCAGATGAAGAGGGCTGCCAGCCATCCAATAATACTTAAACAGATGAGGCACTGACACTAGTCCAAAGAGTCTTTCAGCTGTTTGCTATTGCTTTTTAAACTGGGAGTCAATTCGGAAGGTAAATACAGAAAAGGCATCAGCTGAGAAAGCTGATGTCCATCTTGGCCAGCTCAGTTTCCATCCGTCTTCCTCCTTCAGTGTGGTGGTTAGGGTCTGCGGATAGTCTAGCTGCAGATGCTTTCCTGTGGAAAAGCAGAAAACATGTGGTCCTACACCAACTCTTTCTTTTCCTCCTATGACAAAGTCTCTTTCAGAATGTCCACACTCAAATTTTATTTTTATTCTCTTAAAA